>NC_090815.1:61381085-61514046 GCF_000390325.3 Nicotiana tomentosiformis | reverse complement strand
ACAAATTGAGTCAAACCCTACCACAAAATCTATGTTGATCATTTCCCATTTCCACATTGGAATTTCTATACTCTGAGCTAACCCACCGGGTCTTTGATGCTCGGTCTTCACTTGTTGACAGTTTGAACATTTTGCCATAAAGTCCGCCACACCCCTCTTCATGTTATTCCACCAGTAAACTTTCTTGAGGTCATGATACATTTTTGTAGAATCGGGGTGCACGGAATATCTAGAAGTATGAGCTTCTGCCATGATTCTTTCCTGAAGACCATCTACATTTGGAACACATAGTCGTCCTTGGTACCGTAATGTACCGTCATCCATGCCAAGAGAAAAAACTGTAGTCTTATGTTTATGAATCCCATCCTTCAGCTGCACCAACACTGGATCACTGTATTGCTTCTCCTTGACCTCTGTCGCAAGCGATGATTCTGCCCTATTCCGCACAATCACTCCCCCTTCATTAGAGTCCCCAAGACGAACTCCCAAACTGGCCAACTGGTGAACCTCCCGGGCTAAGGGCCTTTGACATGCCTCCAAGTGAGCCAAACTACCCATAGATTTCCGACTAAGAGCATCCGCCACCACATTAGTCTTCCATGGATGATACAAAATATCGATGTCATAATCTTTGAGCAACTCAAGCCACCTCCTCTACCTTAAGTTCAATTCCTTCTGTTTGAAAATGTATTGAAGACTCTTGTAGTCCGTGAATACATCTACATGGACTCCATACAAATAATGACACCAAAATTTTAATGTAAAAACCACTGCCGCAAGCTCTAAGTCATGAGTTGGATAGTTCTTTTCATAATTCTTAAGTTGAAGCGTATGCTATAACCTTACTATGTTGCATTAATACACACCCAAGACCGATCCTTGAAGCATCGCAATACACCACAAACCCCTCGGTGCCCTCTGGCAGGGTCAATACCGGCGCCGAAGTCAATCCTAATTTCAATTCCTGGAAGCTCCTTTCACAAGCATCGGACCACTAGAACTTAACCGCCTTCTGCGTCAATTTAGTCAATGGAGAGGCAAGAGTGGAGAACCCCTTCACAAACCTCCTATAATACTCGGCCAAACCCAAGAAACTGCGAATCTCTGTTGGAGTAGTAGGTCTAGGCCAATCCTTCACTGCTGCAATCTTTTGAGAATCAACCTTAATTCCTTCTTCGGAGACGACATGACCCAGGAATGTAATAGATTCAAGCCAAAATTCACATTTCGAGAACTTTGCATACAAGTGGTGGTGATGAAGAGTCTGCAAAATTGCCCTGAGGTGGTCGGCGTGATCCTCTCGACTTCGTGAATATACAAGGATGTCGTCAATGAATACTATCACAAAAGAGTCAAGAAACGATCTGAAGACTCGATTCATAAGATCCATGAAAGCTGCCGGGGCATTTGTTAGCCCGAAAGACATTACCAAAAATTCAAAGTGCCCATACCGGGTTCTGAAAGCCATTTTCGGAATATCCTGCTCCATTACCTTCAATTGATGGTACCTGGACCGCAAATCAATTTTGGAGAAGAACTTAGCACCTTGTAATTGATCAAACAAATCATCTATTCTAGGCAATGGGTATTTGTTTTTGATTGTGACTTTGTTAAGTTGCCGGTAATCAATACACATCCGCAACGATCCATCTTTCTTCCTGACAAAGAGAACCGGTGCGCCCCAAGGCGACATACTCGGTCGGACAAAACCTTTCTCTAGCAAATCCCTTAGTTGTTCCTTTAGCTCTTTTAATTTTGTCGGCGCCATTCTATAAGGTAGAATGGATATAGGCTGCGTGCCCGGCATCACATCAATCCCAAAATCAAGCTCGGTGTCGGGAGGAATTCCAAGGAGCTCATCCGGAAATACATCGGGGAATTCATTCACAATTGGTACAGATTCAAGGATAGGCACCTCAGCAGTGGTGTCCGTAACTCGGACTAAATGGTTAATATACCCCTTCCTGATCATCTTTGTGGACTTAGGGTAAGAAATAAACCTACCTTTTGGCATAACATTATTCTCCTCCCACTCAACAGTTGGCTCATTAGGAAACTCAAGCCTCATGATTCTGGCTCGGCAATCGAGTTTGGTAAAACATGAATAAAGCCAATCCATTCCCATTATTACATCAAAATCAATCATCCCTAGTTCAATAAGATCGGCCATGGTATCCCGACCATGCACCGTGACAACACAATCCCTATAAACCCATGCGGCCATAATAGACTCGCCAACCGGAGTAGATACAGAGAACGGCTCATGAAGTTGTTTCGGTTCTATCCCGAAGCTCGCAGCAACATAAGGAGTAACATAGGACAAAGAATATCCGGGATCAATAAGGGCATACACATCATGAGATTGAACAATCAATATACTTGTGACGACATCCGGAGAAGCCTCCGCACTCTATCAACCACTCATAGCATAGAATCGGATGGGTCCTCCCAAACTCTATGCACCACCCCTAGCTGTACCATGCCCTGCGAGTGCTAAAGAGCCTCGAGCTAGATGTGGTAGCTGTAGGACTGGATGACTAAGCTGTGCCCATGCCTGCACCCTGACGAGATGCACGACACTCCCTCTGAATATGTCCTCTCATTCGGCATCCGTAACATACTGGCATGTCCAGGTAGCAGACTCCCGAATGTATCCTCGCACACTTAGGGCATGGGGCCCTCAGCTGCTGCTGGAATCTCCCTCCTGATCGGCCCTGATGGTGGGACCCCCTGCTGCCCTCACCGGGCCTAAAGCGACTCCCCTGCTGCTGACCGTGCCCTAATGGCGGGGCACTAGCTGAAGACTGAGCATAAGACTGGGATGGCCCTGATGATCGATCCTCCCCGAAAAGTTGATCTCCCACCTCCGAATGAATCCCCAAGGTTGCCCGCTGATCGGGCCCTACTACTACTTTCCCGTTCCATCCTGAGCTTTAACTTTTGAGCCTCCCTAGCTTGGGCAAATGCCACAATCCTTCCATAGTTCATGTCAGAATTTAGAGCAGCTGTGGTAGCCTTATTAATAACCAAAAGGCTAAGGCCCTGCACAAATCGACACACTCTTGCCTCCATAGTCGGCATCATATGAACAGCATACTTCCACAGGCGCACGAACTCCATGTGATACTCCCACACATTTATACTACCCTGTTTAAGGGTCTCAAACTCCATAACACGGTCTGCCTTAGTCTCGGCAGGCAAGAAATGGTCTATGAGGGCATCCGCGAACTCACTCCATCTCGCCGGAGGGCTCCCCTCCTCACGGGAATCTTCCCACATTTCAAACCAGAAATATGCCACCCCTTTTAGACGATAAGAGGCCAACTCTACTTCCTCTGCTTCAGTAGCACGCATAACTCGGAGAGTCTTATGCATCTTATCAATGAAATCCTGAGGGTCTGCCCCGGGATCAGTACCTGTGAATACTGGAGGGTCTAACTGAAGGAACCTGTTTACCCTGGAACGAGAAGAATCCTTTTGCAAGCTAAATAAGGTGGATGTAACATTTGACCTCTGGGCCTGAGAAGCTACTAACTGAGTCAGCAACTGAATAGCTCCCCTAAGATCCCCATCAGAAATACCGGGACCTGGAGCTGGGGCTAGAGGTGGAACAGGTATATCGGCGGGAGGGATTGTTGCACCCTCTGCGGGTGTAGGAACTGTGGTAGTCTGTCCTGGAGTAGACGAATCAGGCAGTGTGATAGTAGGGGGATTATCCTCACCCACATTATCAAGTAAGGGATCAACAACCACTCCTGGTGTGGCATTGGCTTCTTGGCCAATTCTTGCTCTCTTTTTAGGTGCCATTTACTGAAAGTTAGAACAATGAACGAGTTAGGGGAAAACAACCTCACGTTCCGCTCTATCGCACGATATAGAACAACAATGAAGGGTATCATTCTTAAATGTCAAAGTAGCCCCCTAATTATAGATGTGGTCGACAACACACTGATAAGAAGGGCTCTACTAGACACGGCTTCGAGACATCCTAGGACACTTTAAAACCTTAGGTTCTGATACCAAGTTTGTCATGCCCCAACCTCGGGGAGCGCGACCGGCGCTCAACCGAGTGAACCCGGTCGAGCAAGCCTATTAACCCTTTCCTATCCGACTCATTCATAACCCAAAAAAGGGATCGCATCACCATTTGTAAAATCGGGGAGAGATCAGTTATATAAATATATAAACGTTGCTAGTTCATTTTCCTTATATACATTATGCCATAGTTGAGTTTCTAAGATACAACTTGATCCAACGACCACCCCAACATACATACATGACCCACAAAAAGGTCTGCGGAGCCTCTAAGGATACAAAAGAGTAACATGACAATGCCGGCAACAAAGCCCCGGCTATACCTTAAAATGTGAAAACTTATACAAAAGAAGGACTACATGACACCTGGGAGAAATAGGGCACACCAAGACTGCTGTGAGGAGAGAAAGAGAGCACCACTATTTGTGATCGGCACTATCAGCGATGGAACCACCTACATCCATTCAAAGATGTAGCGCCCCCGACAAAAGAGACGTTAGTACTGTCGAATAGTACTAGTATGTAAGGCAAACACCAATCTTAGTAGAATGAACAGTGAAACAAAGAGAAGGCAGTCATAGTAATCAATAAGTACTTCATAGGAATACAAAGAAAACACCAAGTAAGGATCACATAGTTTCCAATTCAATCTTTCCATCTTTTTAGATTAATACTCTTTAGTGCCAAAGCCACAACTCACAATGCCACCGTATTTTTACACGGAGTCCGGTCTCAGTCCAACCGGCTAAGCCATCTCAAGTGAGACATATCCACATCCACAATGTAATTCAATAATTCCAATACAAATGCCACCATGTGTACAACATGGCGTCCAAACTCGGCCCGATCGGCTAAGCCATCTCACTTGAGACATAACCTCTTTCAACTATCCACTCAATTCACATTTATTTCCCATCTTCATTACATGGCACAAACAGCCTCATTATTAAGTAGTTCTTGGCACTTAGGCACATTTTACAATTCAAGTCTTTTCCTTTTTATTTGTTCAAATAACATCATCATTCATGTCGATAAGTACCATCACATAAGGCATTTCACATATAAGGGAAGGAGCTTGAAAAATCATAATTACGTTCTCAAATAGCATGATGACATGGTAACCATCTAAAATAATTAGGGAACATGAATCTTTCAATCAAACACACTAAGGCAAACAATTCTAGTATAGTCAAGTTGGAACTTATACCAATTATTCGGACACCAGGAGTTCGATTCTAAGATGAAGAGAGTTAGCCATACACACCTCAATTGCGCTTCTTTAGACTCTACAATTATCTGGAACCCTTAGCAACCTCAATCTATTTTTTGTAATATACAAATTGAACCCAAATTTAGGAAAACGTTCATGGTTCTAGTTCACTTTTTATTTTTCCCACACTCTTTATCACATGCATGCAAGATGAACAACCCTCATACCCATGGACCATCTTATTAATAACCCATTATAGCTATGTTTGAAATTAAGAGTTGGGGTTATGAAGTCTTACCTTTTGGATGAAGAGTTTGGTGCTCTACTTGAATATTTCCAAGCTTTGAGTGCTGGTTGAAGATTAATTGATAGGAATTAGGCCCTCCCTCTAGAACCCTCTCTCTCTCACACTAGAGATCAGAAATGAGCTTCAAAATAGATTAAATGGGGGTCGAATTTTAAATTAAGAAAAATGGTGTCCCGACACAGGTCTGTGGTCGCATATGCGACCGCATAATGGTTATGCGGTCCGCAAAGTGACCGCAGAAATGGCCCTCAGGGGCCTAAACTTTCGGCTCAGGTATGTGACCAATATGCGGTCCGCATACTTGTTCTGCGGTCGCATAGTGCACCGCAGAACTCCCTCCGCAGAAACCCAAGAGGAATTATGCGACCGATATGCAGTTCGCATATCGATTATGCGGTGGCATAATCGACCGCAAAACTGACTTCAATTTGGCCAAACTTAGTGCTTCACTCTGCGGCCATTATGCGATCCGCAGAGTGATTATGCGGCCGCATAATGGTCCGCAAAAATGTATTTTTCTGCGAAATATTTTCCTTTCAGTCCGTAGGGTACTGTTCAATCCAAAAAGTACGAACATCGACGAGCAAGCTCGCCGCGAAGAATTTCTACTATAATAACGCAGGAATCTAACTTGGCACCACGAAACCTCGAGTTTATGGTTAAATATTTTTACGGGTCCTTACAGAAATACGTTAATAAGATTTTCTCGGAATGTCATAATAATATGCTTGTCGGATAAATTTTCTCAAATATGCTTTTTTCTGAGACCCATGAATAGAATATATAATAATAATTCACATGAGGAATCAAGAATATAGACACCCCTAATATTTCTATGAATAGAGTCATTTATGGAAATTGTGCATTTGCTCGTTTCGTTCGTGTCGTATAGATCATGCCAAAAGAAAAGAAGGGATATCCTTAACATATATGAACCGATTCTTGTAGAATTTGCAATTTACGCTTTACAAAATCAATCAACCAACGTTCCCAATTCTTGGTACAAATTTGTTTTGCTATTTAAAGAGCTCACGATCAGCCACTCTTCTATAAGAGATTCAGTTTGGATTTTTATGGCTACATATGAATTCATATTGATGAAACATGAATCAAACTAGTTGTAGGGAGATGGAAGCTCACGGCCAGCCCACTCCTTAAAAGATTGAATTCCATTCTTGATCTTTAATCCTTGGTTACTAAGAATAAGCAAAGATTAGCTTGTATTGCTACTGTGCATATATTTGTGTAAATCTCGTTCAAAAGGCTTAAAGAATGCTTAAGTGCATATATTTGTGTAAATCACTTTCAGAAGGCTTAAAGAATACTAAAGTGAATACATATATGCTATTTACGTTCAAAAGGCTAAGGAAAATATAAACCTTGTTGTGTACTCTTATAATGTGACACCTTTCCATGTATTATATGAGTCACTTAGTGGCTTTTCAACCACTTCCTGGACTGCCACATTGGTGGTAAGATCCATCAACCTTGTCCAATTCTTATTAATTTTCAATTAACTTTGTAATTTTTCTCTAATCCAACAATTAACCATTACCCACATAATTAAGAATTATCAAATTACTTACAATACCACTCACTTTTAACACACTTTGTCACCTTACTATCATGGACATGTGGTACCTTGTATGGCACTAGTCCATAAATACGGGGTATTATAGCTTAGACCGTATTTTACCCCAAAATGTCAAATTTTGACGAAATTCATTTTCTTTGGTTCGCTTACCCTCTCACCTTCACGAATTTACTTATCACTTGTTTGAAATAACATAATACTTATAATCCCAAAATAATCTCATTCCTGAACTTATGTTGCTTAACTTTCTACCAAACTTTAACGTACGAAAAATGCGGGATGTAACATCTCATTTCCGAGCTTATATCAATTTACTTATGGCATACTTTCACGTACGAAAACATGGGGTGTAACATCATTCCCCCCTTTGGAACATTTGTCCTCGAATGTTGACTGACGCACTTATCATTTTCATAACTTATGTCTTCCGAAACTTTAATGTTCTCCTTGCCATTTAGGCAACTGCTCTTTGAATAAATCCCAAGGCCAGGGCATTCCTCCTTTTAGGCCTCTTTCTCACACTACGGTCTGTGGTCGGAATTCTTCCAATCTCGTAACTCTTGTTACCTTTCGCCATGCAGCCTGTATGACTTTTTCCTTGCATGTGCTCCTATGCGACTCTTCCCTTCAGCATTTAGCCAATCTTTAGGCTTCACTTTGGGAACATATACAGAACTTAATAAGATGTCCCTCTGGGCATCTATAGGTGTATTGAAGTTCTTTGGTCGGTACTTTGTCGAACTTACGAATATTGCCATATCTCATTTCGTATTTTGTAACTTCTTTCCCTCCATTGTCGATTTACCTCAATATTGATCTATAATCTACCACTGATATCTTGAAACTTCTTACGTAAAACATTGCCACTAGGGCTTACGCTGCATTGTGGAACATTTGAAGTAATTTTCCTGATCCACCTGGAGGCGATACTATACTTTCATAACCATATTTCATATCATAGTCATCCCAATGTGATTCACGTACATGGGTATTTTAATCCCGTATAATTCATGAAATCCTCTTCAAATCATTACTCAATGAAGTCCCAATCGTCATCCTTTATCTATCACAATTACACCCCCATTGTACTATCAGGGCAGCATTCCACCTTTGCTAAATGCTATTAGCCTTAGCCTCCTTGAGTTCATTCAGGCTATACTGAGCTTTGTATAACTTAGAGAAACCATCAGCTCTTCTTGTTTTCATGGGCTTAATCCTGAGGACTTATCCATTTCTTGTCACCTTCTCACTTGCCCTTTCTTATCCTTATTTCTGTCATAAAACCTTGTCGTTTAACTATACTTTAGCTTACGACCTATACATATCTATTTATACTACTCGCAACCTTTCTTCAACTTGTTTGCACCATAGATTTTCTTATGTTATTCTGGAACATCAAGCGAGACATCACATCGTCTCTAACTCTTCTTTACTCTCTTGGCTAGATCTCTCGGTACCTAAATATCATAGGCTAGAAGATATGCCACTGACGATGCTGCTATCATTCCTAGATAGTGAATCCCTACGCTTCTAGCCTTTTATCCAAGTATGGACTATTCACAACCTTCTGCATTTGAGTATTTTGTACGTTGTTCACCTTTACCTTACTACCTTAAAATCTTGCATCATATCTTCTATCTCTTTCATGACCTCCCTTCCACATAGGTGTAATTCACATCCATAACTTGAAGCTCTATTATAATACTTGCACCTCTGGTGCATACACAATCCGGTGGAAGCTTCGTACTGACTTCTTATGAGGCTGGTACTTTTCCAACTGGCTTTATCGTAGGGCCTCTATAGAACATGGTTGTTGTACTTTCTCTCGTGTACCTATGATATTAAGAGTGATCATACAATGTTCTCAATCATGATTTCTATAATTTTCTGGGTCCGATAATCAGACTCCTTATTTACTTCGTTGTTGTAACCTTTTAGTTTCCTCTTCCTTCTGATCAGCCTTTATGTAGGCTTAAGCTATCTTCTGATCTGTGGCTCACGGTATCAGTTATTACTTTAGCCTTTCATGGGCGCTATGTCATCCATGATACAATCTTCTGATAATTCAATCCTTTGTCTATGCCCTAGGCTCAGTTCTTTCTTTTAACTTATATCGGATTCTTCTATGGATGTATGAATGTCAACATATAAGGTGCATGGAAATCACTCTGAAGTCTTAAGTGCATAATCCCCTTTATTCCCTCTGAGCTTCCTTTAAACGTAAGCTATTACTTTTCCTGGTCTTTCTGCCCCTCTGTTGCGTGTATACTTAGCTAATCTTAGTTCCCACGCATGTCGGAATTTTTGAGCAACTCACATGGTCTCGAATATTACTTTTGATTTTTCTTCCCATTCCTTAGCCATGGTAGGTGCCACTTTCTCATAGAGTGCATACAATATTGTAGTGAGACTGTTTTTTTTTACATGACCATTTCATCTTTAGGTCACTATGCTTAGGTTGAAGCCTTCTTCCTTATTTTCTCAGCTAGTCTTTCGTTGTAGTACTTAGGGAAGACCTTCTGACTCTTGTGAAGCTGCAAGCTTATTACATCGTATACTTGATAGAAGTTTTGATGTTCTTCCTTGCCTATAATTATCCGTAGTTACTTATTTCCATGCACTTGTGCTTGTAGTGTTTCTCCTGAACTGATATTTTGACTGTCTTCCCAGTGAGACTATCTTTTATTTCCATAACATTCATACGGAACCTTTAACTACTCCAACTCTTATCTGAACAATTCTCAAGGGTCACGATGTCGTATCTTTGAGACTGAATTCCTAATGTTGGGGTTCACTATGGGCGTCTTACACAATCTCGTGATTTGTCTGTATCCTCTTGTTTAGCCATAACTAGGCTCTTCCTGAATCAACTACTAACTACTCATTGGCTTTTTCTCATATCAATATTCTGCGTAATCTTTCATGGGTCATTTCCTTTATCTTAACTTACGTCTCGCACATACTCCTTATCTATCAATAACATCTCGGGCAGGAACCCTTACTTCCCCTCATTGACGTCGTGCTTGCATAATGTTCTAGAATCGTAGCATAGTTGTAGGATTTGGGTAAGTGCAATCTCATTCCTTTATCATTTTATCGCATTCTTCCTTTACCATTTCATAGTTACTAGAACCACTTAATTTTGACTTAACACCACATCACAACATATTTCCCCCTTTAGGGGAGTACTAAGATTTAGCGCTACGACGATCTACCTATAGATGTTTTACCTCTTCATCTTTGGCGTCCTTGCCTATCATCGATAACCTTTACCCGCCTTATGGTAATCCTTCTGCACCAAGGATAACAAAATTCCTTACTCGCGAGGGTGACACTTAGTGTAACTGACACATACAGTCCATTAAGCTTAACTTTGCTCACATTACTTGCTTTAGGAAAACGTCTTCCTAAATGACCATTCTCTGAATTTCTCATGAACCGTTCTGTTGTCCATTCTATTATCGCTGGAATGAAATCTAAAATTCTCATGATACCGATTATTATCAAATCACTCAGTCCTTAATTTATGTTTAGTTTACCTTGTTCACCGGCCCATACTGATTTGTATTACTCTGGTTTTAACTTTTCCTTCTAGTAATCACGCTAGAGTCACGAACTTGTTTCTCGAAATGAGGATATGACTTTATGGCCCATAATCTTTTGTTGTCTCATGCCTGTCACCTCTCGTCTTTTCCTTTATTTGACTATAGACTCTGTAATACTGTCATTTGTTTTTGATCTACCGTTATCATCCATGTATCACATCTTACTCATAATGCTTCATTAACTCTTTACTTATTTCCCGCTAACATTTATGTCTATCACTTTATTCTAAAAACTCTCACAAGACATTCTTTTGTTCTTAGCTCCACTTTGCTCTATCCAGTGGCTCTTCGGGTTGCTTAACGTTCTCGCTCTACTAGGGACACGAGCCACACTAAGGTAATATTTATCCCTTCCAGGCTTTCAGTGCCTATCTTCTGAAAAAACAAATTTGAT
Organism: Nicotiana tomentosiformis; assembly: GCF_000390325.3. Classification (NCBI taxonomy): domain Eukaryota; kingdom Viridiplantae; phylum Streptophyta; class Magnoliopsida; order Solanales; family Solanaceae; genus Nicotiana; species Nicotiana tomentosiformis. The sequence goes on along the minus strand of NC_090815.1, from coordinate 61,502,901 downwards.
CATGTTAGTGTTCACATCTATTTGTGATATTCTATAGTGCACCACCTGGGTGCCTCACAAGGAGATCTATCAACACCTTTGTAATATCTTTCGAAAATGTCAACTAACACAAATAATCCATTCACCATTTTGGGTTACTCTAACCCAGCCGGATCCCGATGTCCCGTCCTTTTCTTAAACTACACCTGTTAGCCCCCAATAGGGTATAACTGAGATGGGTGTGGCCAATTATACATACCTTTGTTATTGTTGAACGTAACTCAAAAGGCTTATATTCCTCTGCGATAATCTTCATTAGCTGGGTAGCTCGTACCCTTTTTCATCTTGCTTCTTTTACTTGCTAAAATTTGTATCTACCTTCCGATTCTCTTATTCTTTTTTACCATAAGAGTGGATAGACATTTTTGCCTTAGGGATCCTTATCAAGAAGTTTTACACATCTGAGTACACACATAATCTGTTGAAGACCTCACAATTACTCATCATAAGCATCACAAAAAATCGAGTTCCTCTGACTCAACTCTTCCACAGCTATCTCTTACCAATCATCTTTTTGGATGTAGGAATCATCATATTATGAATAAGATAGAGCTTAGGAAATTGAGTTCTTACAACTGAGCTCTACCACACGATCTAGAGTAAGAAGAAAGAGTGACAGTCCTAAATGCCCTGTAGCCTCCTTCTTATAAGTGTGGTGTACAACACACCCATAAACAAGACTTTACTAGACACGGCTTGTAGACTCTCTAGGACAGAACTACTCTGATACCACTTTTGTCACGACCCAAACCGATGGGCTGCAACGGACACCCGGTACCTTACTCAACCGAGTACCAACGTAACGTATCTCTCTTATTACTTCATCATATACACGTGACATACGGGCCTAATAGGCCAACATGATCATTTATAAACTCAAAACATAGGCTGACAAGGCCGTACAATCTTTCACGTACACGAGATATGTCTACAAGCCTCTAAGAGTACATAATTGTCATAAAGATCGGGACAGAGCCCGGCCATATCAAACCATACACATCTATATCATACTGACCAAACAAGCAACTCCGGAGCAAATGGAGTGCACCAATATCTTCTGTTGAGTTGATCGCCTACTTGGAGGACTCTCGACCTGTCTATCGAGACCTGCGGGCATGAAATGCAGCGTCCCTCGGCAAAAGAGACGTCAGTACAAATAATGTACCGAGTATATACGGATGCTTATAAATGTCATACCATGCATAGGTATATGTGTTCATAACATCATCAAGCCTCTGAGGGCATCCCATCATATTATTTCGGCCACTATGGGCAAATCATCAACGTATACCAGCTGATCAGGTGGTGGTGAGTATATAACGACGTAGCCTTTTCCCATATCCCATATACATATAACTACATATATATATGCGTATATAACGCCATCTGGTCATGGGTCAATGTACATGCATAAATACATGAAATGCATAAGAAATACGTTAATAAGATTTTCTCAGAATGTCCTAATAATATGCTTGTCGGATAAATTTTATCAAATACGTATTTTTCTGAGACCCATGAACAGAAGATATAATAATAATTCACATGGGGAATCAAGAATATAGACACCTCAAATATTTCTATGAATAGAGTCATTTATGGAAATTGTGCATTTGCTCATTTCGTTCGTGTCGTATAGATCATGCCAAAAGAAAAGAAGGGATATCCTTAACATACCTGAACCGATTCTCGTAGAATTTGCAATTTATGCTTTACAAAATCAATCAACCAGCGTTACCAATTCTTGGTACGGATTTGTTTTGCACTTTAAAGAGCTCACGATCTTCCACTCTTCTATAAGAGATTCAATTTTGATTTTAAGGCAACATATGAATTCATATTGATGAAACATGAATCAAACTAGTTGTAGGAAGATGGAAACTCACGGCCAGCCCACTCCTTAAAAGATTTAATTCCATGAGAATTGGGGATATAAAGTGTGGCCAACGTGCCAATAGTGAAAGTTATACTTGTGACCAATGGTGCCAATAAAATGAAATAATGTGAGAAAGATTATGAAATGAGCTTTGACTCAACTATTCCAAAATTGACTTCGACAATATAATCGACTAAAAGTTTATGAACTCAAGTGACGCCCATATGTGGCTATTTTAGCTAATGCTATTTTTTGTAAGTAATTTTCAATGTGTTTTGCGTTCTTACATATTCGTGAGTGGAAATTGTGTATGATTTTAATTTGTGCTTCGATTGCCAATCATTTTACTCTATTTATTAGGAAGAAAGTTTAAAGCCTTCATTACTAATGAACTTAAAGTTGTGATTTTCGGAATACTCTATTTGTTGATAATTATAATGATAATCTATGAAAGGGAAGAAATGAAAGTGTGGAATATGAAATTCGGCCATTGCGCCATGAATAAAGAATCATATTTATGGCCAAGAGAGCCAATAAAATAATAATATTGTAAGTCGTTGAAAGTACGGATTAGGTGATATATGGTGTGAAAGGTTATGAGATGTACGTATTTGTACTTTTATTTCCAATGTGTTATGAAACCCTATGGATGGTCTATGAAATACATAGGTACATTGTGATATGAAATCCTGTGGACGGTCTATGAAACGCATAGGTACATTGTGATATGAAATCCTATGGACGGTCTATGAAATGCATAGGTACATTGTGTTATGAAATCCTGTGGACGGTCTATGAACGCATAGGTACATTGTGATATGAAATCCTGTGGACGGTCTATGAAACGCATAGGTGCATTATGATATGAAATCTTGTGGACGGTCTATGAAACGCATAGGTACATTGTATTATGAAATCCATTGTGATATGAAATCCTGTGGACGGTCTATGAAACACATAGGTGCATTGTGATATATGAAATCTTGTGGACGGTCTATGAACGCATAGGTATATTGTGTCATGAAATCCATTATGATATGAAATCTTGTGGACGGTCTATGAAATGCATATGTGCATTGTGTATAGGAGGTATAAATGTATGGTATGAATAAACACTATGGACAGTCTACGAAACGCATAAGTGTATAATATGATATGTGAACACTAAGGACGGTCTAATGAGACTCATTATAGGTGCCCCTTTTGTTGTCCTTGTTTGTACATGTTGTTTCAATTACATTATATTATGTGTTCCACGTATAGATCATATGGGCATTCTATTTTGAAAGAGGATTTCTAGCTATACATACTAGTGCTCTTCGACAGTACTAACGTCCCTTTTGCCGGGGGCGTTGCATCTTTAATGGATGCAGGTGGTTCTACAACAGGTGGCATTGATCAGTGATAGCAGTACACTCTTTTCAGCTGATTTGGTGAGCCCCACTTCATTTCGGGGTCATGTATCTTTTGTTTCTCATGTACTTTGTGGTTGAGGTATAGCCGGGGCCTTGTTACCGGCATTTCCATATTACTCTTCAGTTGTACTTATAGGCTCCGTAGACAGGTTGTTGGTGGTATTTGATGTTTGGAAATTGGATTAGAACTGTTTGTATTTGGCAACATATTTTTTTTTAAATCTATAAACTCGTACTATTTTGAAAATATTGAATGATGTTGTTAATGGGAATGAAATGGAAGCGGTTAATGAAATCTCTTCGGTATTTGATTAACGGAGTACATCTCCTCTTTATTCACGGATGAATTTGGGTAGAATAAAATCTAACAGGCTTGCTCAGTCGAGTTCACTCGGTTGAGCGCCGGCCGTGCTCCTCGGTTTTGGGGCGTGACAAATAAGGCCCCCGCTATACCTCAAATACAATACACAAGGAACAAAAGATACATGACCCCGAAATGAAGTTGGGCTCATCAAATCTGCTGGGAAGAGAGTGTATCGCTATCACTGATCAGTGTCTACTGCTTTGGAACTACCTACATTCATTGAAGATGCAGCGCCCCCGGCAATAGGGATATTAGTACATATGGAATAGTACTAGTATGAATAACAAATCACCCTCTCAATAGAATGATAAATAATACGAGCAAGTATAATCATAATATCAGTGGAAGCCTCAAACAACATCAAACTTCAAATTAGGATCAAGACAATGTTCAATTAAATTTCCATATTTTAAGTTGGGAGGTCTTTAGTACCAATATGCCACCGTTCACGATACCAATATTCACAATACCAATACCACCGTTCTTTTAGCACGGAGTCCGATCACAACCTGATCGACTAGGCCATCTCATTAGAGACATCAACCACAATCATAATTTCCAGCACAATCACCACCATGTGTGCGGCATGGGGTCCGATCACGACCTGATTGGATAGGCCGTCTCATTGATACATCATCCTTCTTATACCAATCATCTCATTTCATACTTCTTTCGAATCTTTTCATTTTATTGGCACTAGCGGCCACAATTATAAAATTATTATTTTCACGTCGGCCGTATTTAATATTTCATGCTCGCCTTTTTCACTTTCAAACATTATCATCATCAGCATCCACAATAAGGCATTTCAAATCAATGTTTTTAGTACACATGTGAAGAGTCTTAGGAACATAGAGATTTTTCACAAAATTTGGCATAATAGCCTTCGTTTGAACTTGACTTGAAGTCGCAATATTATTAATGCACAACCCATAACATCACAGTCTTAAGATACGAGTATGGATTCTTGTGTTAATTATTTTCATTGGTCATATGAGGCCATTATCGTGATTGATGATTTGTGGTAATATGTGGCATAGCATTATTGAGTTTTCTACAGGAAGGGTTGATAGTAGTACTGATACAAAGGCGACTATGCCAAAATTTATATAGATCCCGAGGAGTTAAACATTCAAGGACGAATGTTTCTAAGGGGGGAAGGATGTTACATCCCGCATTTTGTACGTTAAAGTTTCGTCGTAACTTAATCGACGTAGACTCGGGAATGAGATTATTTTTGAGGTTATAAGCATTTATGCTATTTATAACATACGATAAGTAAGTGCCGTAAAAGTTAAAGGGTAAATGAATCAAAAAAATGAGTTTCATTGAAGGTTGTCAATTTGGGATAAAATAAGGTCCGAGCTATAATACCCGGTATTTATGGACTAGTGTCATACAAGGTACTACATGACCATGATAGTAAGGTATGTTAAAAGTGAGTAGTATTTTAAATAATTTGGGATAATTCTTAATTATGTGGATAAATGGATAATTAATAATTTTTGGTGAGAGATTAGTTAATTAATTAGCATCTTTGGATAAGCCTAATGGAACTCAACGTGGCAGCAAAGGCCTTAGGAAAATTGTGACTTTTAATTCATGTAAAAGGTGGCACATTTAGAAGGTTTTTGTGGCTAAGTCACCACATAAGTGGGGGCCACACCCGAAGATAATAAAGACCTCTCTAATTCACTTTGTATATCTACAATGTAATGAAGAAAGCTTCAGCAAATATTATTATGTGATAGCAACGTGATTTGCTACAAAATTCATACGAAGTTATACTATGTAATAGCAATGAGATTTGCAATTCTAAGAGAATACGGTGCAATCTTTCTCAAGAATATCATACGGATTTTTTTTTCCTATTTCGATCTCGCTGTTACATGTTTTGTCGCGATTGACGTATGTTAGAGGGATTGTCAGGAGAATCGGCTCAGGTATGTTAAGGCTCTCCCTTCTTTCTTTTTGGCATGATTCATACGATACAAACGAAACGAGCAAACGCACAGCTTTCATAAATACCTCTTTTCATAGAAGCACTAGGGGTGCCTATGTTCTTGAATTCCCCATGTATCTTATTATTATATCTTCTGTTCATGGGTCTCCAAAAAATATGTAGCTGATAAAGTTATCTGAAAGGCATATTAATCTTATGACATTCCGAGAAATCTTATTAACGTACTTCTTATGCATTTCATTCATTTATACATGTACATTGACCCATGACCAGATGGTGTTATATACGTGTATATTATATGTATATAGGATATGAGAAAAGGTTACGGCGTTATATACACACCACCACCTGATCAGCTGGTATATATTGATGATTTTGCCCACAGTGGCCGAGATGATATGATGGGATGTCCTCAGAGGCTTGATGATGTTATGTACACCTATACCTATGCATGATACGATATTTATACGTATGTGCATGACTTTATAAATATTTCAGGATTCACAAAGTTATTTAGACTTACAGGTGGATTCCTTTACTCCATGTTTCATTTGTCTTTTATGGACTGATTTTCATGCCTTACATACTTTTTGCATTATTCGTACCGACGTCCCTTTTGCCTGGGGACGCTGCGTTTCATGCCCGCAGGTGCAGGTAGACAAGTTGACGGTCCCCCTTTTTAGGATCCTTGATCAACGAGAGTTGGTGTACTCAACTTGATCCGGAGCTGTTATTAATTTTGGTATGCTACTTTTGTATGTAGATATGGGTACGACGGGGTCCAGTCCCATTCTTTGTATAGTGGTACACTCTATTAGAGGTCTGTAGACAGTCATGTATAGTTGGATAGTATGTGGCCTTGTCGGCTTCCAGCCTTGGATATGTAGTTGTCTATAATAGACTTACCGGCTCGCCCTACTGTATTCCGCGTGTATATCTATATATGTATTTTGTACATTTGCCCTCACATATGTTATTCACATTATTCAGCAGTTTATTGACAGATATTATTCATGACCTACCCTTAATACATGTTTATATCTTAGACGCATGCTTAGGGGTGTTTGACAGGTAGGACTCGGGCACTAGTCATGGCCCATCAGTTTGGGTCGTGACAAACACATTCAAAGGGAATGTAAAGAACACAGAGTTCATATATGGAGCAACACAAGAAATGCATGATGCTTTTGCCCTGCCTGATTAATTATGAGTTGATTAACTTAAGTATTGCTATTAGCACATGCATAGACTGACCACACTGCTTGGGATTCTCGAAGCACTAACAAGGATTTAAACAAAACAATCACACCAAACAGCCCTTTACGTATAATCAGAAGTATTAGATAATGATCAAGATTCTTAGTAAGACTACAGGTTATAGGTTCAACATGGGAGTCCTAAGGTGCTCAACAGGATCACATTCAATAACAAATATTAACCTCAGACAAACTATTATGTTCAGGCAGTATCAATAAGGAACTTCTCATAACGTTTAAAGATCAGATTCAGTTCAGATTAGCAGTAAAGAGGGGACTGAATACGGTTCAAAACAAAGCATGGGATCAGGAAGCCAAACAGGGATACATGCAATATTCAGTCAGTTATACATAAACACACACTTCAAGTGGGGTTATGATACAGACAGGGTGAGCATTAAATTTTTTGGAATCAAGTCAATAATGTCATGACGGGAGGGAGTTATAGACAAAGGAAGTATTATACCAAAATAAGTTTAACTCGGGTGTGCAGCCTAAATTAGTATCTAGATAAAAAGTAATCATACTCAGCTGAAAACATTTATCACTCAATTATAACAAGAATGACTATGTCCTACTTTACGAAAGATACCTTAATGACAACTACAGGCTTCACAAAGTCAGCAGTAGCATAAAAGAGATTAAAGACAAGAAAGTATTGCACCAAATAGGTTTTGACTTAGACATGTAACTGAAGGCTTTATCTAAACATGAGACAGTTTTGTTCAGCTTAACAACAATTATCAATCAACTATAACAAACATGATTATGATTTACCTTTCATGAAAAGGAATGACTTAATCTTAGCAAAATACATACAACAAAGTTATTGATATTCATGTAAAAGGGAAAGTTAAATACTTAACAAGATTGTTTCATACAAATGCAACCAATAATTAGACATAATCAAGAGAATGTCATAGTAATAGCCCAGGAGTTGCCCTAAGAGTTAACAGATATAGGTATAGAGAAGAAAAGCATCTAAACACCAAGATTCTTTCATGCTTCTGTTAAATGGTGAATGATATGAACTTATGAACTTTTCAGGTTCATCTCAGTCAAAATTATAAAACAATAAACTCGACCACAAGACAAACAGAATGTAGGAAAACAATATGTAGAGGTAAAGATCACAGTAGAATCGCCAATGAAAGACTATGAAGTTTAGGTAAACATGAGCAATCATAAAAGGCACATTACAGCTTAATCATGCAGAATGTTTAGACTCAGAAATGAAAATCAGCAGGAGTCACATAATAGCTTGATCAACATTAATTAAAGACTTAGAGGCATGACAAGTGATCATAAGCAGATAACATCTTATCATAAACTGAAAATAGCATTTTTATACTAGTTATAAGCATCATAAACGACTATAGTTCACAGAAGACAACAAGCGTATTCATAATGTTCAAATAAGGAGATTAAAAGACAGACGTTAGAGATGTATTGACCTTTTCAAGGGTAGCAGACCAAACAAGGATTTCTCTTAGTTTCTTAAGACCCCAAAGCTTCGAGCTCAAAGCAGTGAAAGTACTGGGAAATGAAAAAAGGGAAAACAGTAAGAAACCCTAGGTTTTGGAATCTCAGAATTGTTCTTAGATGGTTGTTCTTTAGTCTAGTTGGTGATTCTAGGTTGTAGTAGATGACGTTAGGTTGTGTTAGATGAGAACATTAAAGGCCCTATTTATAGTGCCATTAAGGCTCAAGAGTTTCCATGGATTCAAAATCATGAGTGAAAAGTGACGAAAGATTGATGATGATTGCAAAATTGAGTGAAAAATTTGAGAGACAGAGCTGAAAACAGGGTCGAGTTTACCTGAGCATCGTCTGTTGAAGCTTTGGACCAGTGGTTAAACCTTAATATTCAGAGGTCACTGAGTTTGACCTCTGGATATCGAATCCTCATGATGAACTCTGACAACGACTCCATGCATGCTCCGATTTGATAGAACACGAAGGAAATTCATAGATTTGAAGTTGCATTTTTCAGTCTAGGGTTTCAGGATTTGGGTGTTTTGAATTTGAATGATGAGATAGGAAATAACCGGCTGGATTCGCGGATTTCAGAAGGCAAAGGGTGGTTTCAGGCTAGATCTTTGACTTATGAGAGAAAATCAGATGATTTTCCTTTCGAGCTTAGCGTTTCAAATTAAGGGTCTTGAATTTGTGATTGAAAAAGGAAATTATCAGCAGGATTCATGGTGTAGTAGGGATAGAAGGGATGATTTAAAGTGGTTTCAAGTGACCTTATATGAATTTTGTGCAAGGTTCTGGGAGATTGATGGTTGATGGAGATGAGAGAAAAGAGAAGAAAAGGAAAGGAAGGACGGCTGGTCTCTGAGTGAATGATTAGGGTTTTGGGGGGAATAAGGGTTGGTCTCCGAATTAAAGTTGGGAGATAGAATGGGAGCCGTTGGATCTGTTGATCAACGACTCCAATCATTTTGGGAATTGGAAATTTAAAAATGATTAAAATAAAAAAATTATTGGCCGTTGGATTACTTTGATCGGATGGTTGCGATTAGATCTCTGGGGCGGGAGTTTAAAATTATGAGAAAATCGAAGATTAAATGTGAACCGTTGATCAAATGGACCAACGACTGAGATGCGAGTGTATTTATTTTGTGAGTAGTGAGAGAGGGTGATGTGGCACACAGTGATTGGTGCAAAGAGAGTGGTCTGGATTGTTACATTGGAATGGAGATGGGGTATTTGGACTGGGTATTTCCGTTTGGGCTTGGTGATTGGGCTAGAATAAAATTTAAGAGATGGCCATTTTACATTTGATTGGGGAATATGCAAAGATTAGCTTGTATTGCTAAAGTGCATATATTTGTGTAAATCACGTTCAAAAGGCTTAAAGAATGCTAAAGTGCATATACTTGTGTAAATAACTTTCAGAAGGCTTAAAGAATGCTAAAGTGCATATATTTTTGTAAATCACTTTCAGAAGGCTTAAAGAATGCTAAAGTGAATACATATATGCTATTTACGTTCAAAAGGCTAAGGAGAATATAAACCTTGTTGTGTACTCTTATAATGTGACACCTTTCCATGTATTATATGAGTCACTTAGTGACTTTTTAACCACTTCCTGGGCTGCCACGTTGGTGGTAAGATCCATCAAACTTGTCCAATTCTAATTAATTACCAATTAACTTGGTAATTCTCCACTAATCTAACAATTAACCAATTACCCACATAATTAAGAATTGTCAAGTTACTTATAATACCATTCACTTTTAACACACTTTGTCACCTTACTATCATAGTCATGTGGTACCTTGTATAGCATTAATCCATAAATACGGGGTATTATAGCTTAGACCGTATTTTACCCGAAAATGTCAAATTTCGACGAAATTCATTTTTTTTGGTTCGCTTACCCTCTCACCTTCACGAATTTTCTTATCACTTGTTTGAAATAACATAATACTTATAATCCCAAAATAATCTCATTCCCGAACTTATGTTACTTAACTTACGACGAAACTTTAACGTACGAAAAATGCGGGATGTAACATCTCATTTCCGAGCTTATATCAATTTACTTATGGCGTACTTTCACGTACGAAAATATGGGGTGTACGAAAAGATGATGACATTCTCAAGGGCAACAGACCATACGAATTCTTTTGTTGCCTAAGATCCCAGAACCTTCGAGCTTGAACCAGCAAAAGAACTCGACAAAATAGAGGGGAAACAGTAAGAAAGCTAAGACCAGAAACCCTAATGTTCTTAGTGTCTTTGTGTGCTTAGTGTTTGTGACTGTATGTGTGTTCAGTATTAGGTCGTTGTAGATGAGAACATTAAAAGCCCTATTTATAGTTCTATTTAAGGCCTTAGAGTTTCAGATTTCTAATTAAGATAGTGGAGAGAGACGATGAGTTGATGATGTGAGCATAGTCGAATAAAATCAGATAGAAGAAAGGGGAAATCAGAGTTTGAGTTTACCTGAGTGGAGAGATATGAGAGGCTGAACGTTGAAGCACAAGAAACCACAAGTCAGAACCCTAATACCCAGAGGTCATTGCATTTGACCTCTGGGTGTCGAATATTAATAATGAAGCCAGCAAATGTCGCATGCTTGCTTCGATTTGAAAGGACGAAAGAAAATCTAGCGAGTTGAAGTTTTATCTTTTGGTCTCACATCTTCGATTAGGGATTTTGAAATTGAATGGTGAAAATGGAAAGAATGACTAGATCAGTAGTACATGAACAAAATGAACAACCATGCATGCCATGGATTTGAAAAGTCAAGGGCGATTTGAAGTTTCATCTCTGGGGTTAGGGTTTGGATTTGGGAGATTTGAATTACGATGATGAAACAGACAAAGATTCAGCGAGAATCGTGGACATGGGGGACAAATGAGATTATTTGAGGTTAAGTTCACGGACTTACACAAAGGTCTATTGATTGATGGAGCTAGGGCAGACGAGAGAAAAAAGATAGGAAGGGGACGAAAGGGCGGTTGGGCAGGTGACAAATGATTTAGGGTTTTGGGGTTATTGGGGCGTCTCTAAAGTTAAGCTTAGGAGATAGGATACGGGCCATTGGATCTGGTGATCAACGGCCCTAGAATTTTGGGCATTTAGGATATTTTAGAAAGAATTTTAATGGCCATTGGATTATGAAGTTTGAACGATGGAGATGGGGTCTTTGGGCGGCTGTTTTAAAAATCAAAGAAAAACCAGGGATTAAATGGGAGCCGATGATCAGATGGATCAACGGTTCAGATGCATGATTGTTTGTTTTGTGAGTGATAGAGGAGGGTGATGTGGCACGATCTCATTGGTTCGCAAGGAGTGGCATGGATTGCCAACTTGGAATGAGATGGGGTATTTAGACTGGGTCAAATCTGAATTGGGCTTGGTATTTTGGGCTAAAAATAATTTAACTAATATCCATTTTGTATTTAGTTAAGGAATTACAATTGTAGCCTTTTAGTTTTTTAACCTTTTTAAAATTAATTTAAATAAACTTAATTATTTCAATAAAAAAATATGGTAAATTTATAATTACTATATGTTGCTAATTATTTTAATTAATTATCTATAAATGACACATATTTTGAATTATAACACAAATTTCAAAATATTAACATAGTAACCTAATTCACTAGAAATTAAGGAGTAATTTTGTCAAATTATAAAAACTATGTAATGTATATACAAAACTTATATTTTATTGTAGTAAATACATTTGTAATTATACAATATCAGTACTACATGATTAATTTTAAAACTAATACTTAATTAATTTATAAAATAGATATTCATTAATAGAAAATTCTCTAAAAGTATTTATTGTAAATTGTTAAGCGTGAATAAATTAATTTTAAAAAGGAGGGTCAAAATTGGCCGTCAACAGCTGTTCCTCTTTGACTAGAGATGATGAAAAGCTTTTTGGGTAAAGAAATTGAACCAAAGCCAATTTTGTCCTGACTTTAAGCATGATTTGCAAGAATGGCATGAAAATTATGAGTTGAGGAAGAATCTAGGAAAGTTTGGGAATATTGGGCCGAATTCTGGCTTTGAATTGCTTACATACCTCGGGCTTAACGAGGATCAGGCCTCATGTAGTTCTGGAGTATGTATTTTGAGGAAGCGACACTCGCAAGAATTGCCGCAGTATCGTATTGTGATGATACGGCTAGGCAAAAGATTGGTCACTCATGATAGCTTGAATTTTGCGGCCTAATTTGAATGATTCAGAATTTTAAGCTCGCTGGTCATCTTGAGCTGGGATCTTGGGCCCACTAATAGGTTGGCTGTCCCCATAGCTTTGTAGTTTGGTTTGCTGCTAAGAAATAGTTCCACATTGCGGTGTTTGTCCCAGCAAAACAAAATGAAATATACGCATACCAATATATTGTAATGCAGAATATATTAAGATGCGATATAAATGATACAGGAATGATGATGCTTGGCTACCAGTGAGCCATTATTTGGGACTGGGATGATGGGATACTTGATACTGACTCGATTTGTTAGCCGGACTGGGTACCATTCCGCAGTTGTTGGAGAATTTGAAAATTGTCTCCGCTTGTTGGGAGAGCTTGATTGGTAAAGTGTGTCCCTGCTTGCTGGGAGAGCTTTGCACTGAGAAATAAAATGTAAAGTATTCTCCGCTCGGGAGCGATCGAAATCATGCCTAAAGCTGCACAAACAAAACGTTAAAACATTCAAAATAATAGCGAAATGAAATATAAGCATGTCTAAGAGATACTCTTGATTGCAAAGCTAGGTAGCATCCATTAATTGGCAGAACATTGGTAATGAGGTTTGCGATTGTCTATTCCGGCATCCGTGATTGACGGAGCGGTGCTCCAAATTATTTTTCATTGGCGAAGTTTGCAATTTGCTATATACAAAGCTCTAGTTGGCGAAGCCGACGTTCTATTTATACAAGGCGCTCCGATTGATTGAGCTGATGGTTTGCTATATACAGGACTTCGATTGGTGAAGCCGACGTGCGATTTGTACAGGGTGCTCCGGTTGGTTGAGCCGATGGTTTTCTATTTACACGACATCGATGAGCGAAGCCGTCGTGCAATTTGTACAGGGTGCTCCGATTGATTGAGCAGACAGTTTTTTATTTATAGATTCCTGTGTCAGATGTCTGATTCCGAAGCACCTACAAAGGGTTCAAGAGTTAGCCTTAGTTGTTCTCAAAAATTTAAAGTATAAGGAGGAGTCTTAGGCAAGTGGAGGGTCCGTCATTTGCCCCAGTGTGGTCCCAACGATTCTTTACTCCTTGTTGACCCTGCACTCAAAGAAAACTTCTTGGGGGGGGGGGGAGTTGGTTAGCGTCGATCGTGATATTGATTTGCCCCCGCCTTTGACATGATTGCGCCACGAAGTTCGGTAGATGGAACAAATTACTTTATATATAATTTTAGAAAATATTTTGATAATACTTGTTTCTTTTAAGGCAAACACTGTCGTCACAGATTATGACATGTTACTAAAGGTTCTCCACACACAAACCAATCTCTTCGAGGACTTTGTCCCGTTTATGTCTATCTTCTATGGTGTCTCTAACAACACGGCTACTTGATGTTGTGACTGTGTCCTAATTAAGGCATTTCATTATGACTCAACCCTTTTAGGTTGCCTATGTATCCAAAACGGAATCAGGTATGAACGTAGTTCGTGGGATAATGATGAAATGTGATGAAACAACAGAGACTGACTCAGGCAGCCTTCATATCCAAAATGAAATCAGGTTGGAATGTAGTTCAATTACAACATATGCAAAATGATGAGATTAAGAAATAAAAATGGCCGAGTTTGACTCAGACAACCTACATATCCAAGTGGAATAAGGCCAGAACGTAGTTCAATTATAAAAGACGACTGAATCCGATGAGGTTTGCCTACGTATTCCTTTTTGAGGAAATCAAGTCGGCGTAGTTCCTGAACAACATACAAAAATAACATTTGGTTTTTTGATTACAAGAGAAAGGGGGAGAGAAACCAAACCCTACGTGGTTTGCCTATGTATCCCTCCATGGGAAGTCAGGTTGAACGTAGTTCTGTTACATCAAAAATCCTAACTCTATCTGTCTTCAGGCATAATATCTCTTGATTGCATCTGAGTTGATAGGATTCGTGTTGACTCTTCCATCCATTTCTATTAAGATTAGAGCTCCATCAGACAATGCTCTATCGACCACGTAAGGACCTTGCCAATTCGGTGCAAACTTTCCTTTAGCTTCTTCTTGATGGGGAAAGATTTTCTTCAGAACTAACTTCCCCAACATGAATTGGCGAAGCTTCACTCTTTTGTTAAATGCACTAGCTATCCTGTTCTGGTATAACTATCCATGACATACTGCATCCATTCTTTTCTTATCAATGAGCATGATCTATTCTTGCCTGACGCGTATCCACTGTGCATCGCCCAATTTTGCTTCTTGAATGACTCTTAAGGATGGTATTTCGACTTCTGCAGGAGTCACTGCTTCGGTGCCATATACCAACATGTATGGTGTTGCCCCAGTAGATGTTCTCATGGTAGTCCGGTAACCATATAAAACAAAAGGTAACTTCTCATGCCATTGTCTGTGACTGTCCACCATCTTTCGCAGAATCCTCTTGATATTCTTGTTAGATGCCTCGACTTCCCCATTCATTTGTGGTATGTAAGCTGTGGAATTGCGGTGGACGATTCTGAACTTCTCCTAGATTTCCATCATGAGGTCGATATTAAGGTTGGCGACATTGTCAGTGATGATAGACTCTGGTATCCCAAATCCGCAAACGATGTTGTTTCGGATAAAATCTGCCATTGCCTTCTTTGTGACGGCCTTGTAAGTAGATGAATCGACCCATTTGGTGAAATAGTTGATGGCTACCAAAAAAAATGATGTCTGTTTGACGATGCAGGGTCTATGGTCCTATCACGTCCATGCCCCAGGCGGCGAAAGTCCAGGGTGAACCCATTACATTTAACTCATTTGGTGGAACCCGAATGAAAGCTCTGTGGATCTGGCACTGGTAACACATCAGCACATAGAGGATGCTGTCGCTTTCCATAGTCATCCAAAAGTATCCAACTCTCAAAATCTTTTTGGCTAATGTGAACCCGTTCATGTTGGGTATGCACGTCCCTGCATGTATTTCTTCCAACAGCATGGTTGCTTTTGCGGCGTCTACACAACTCAACAAACCTAAGTCTGGGGTCCTTCTGTACAAGACTTCCCCGTTAAGAAAAATATTATTTGCCAACCTCCTGAGGGCTCGCTTTTGACCATTAGTAGCATTTTCTGGGTACTCCTGGGTCACAAGGAACTTCTTGATGTCGTGACACTAAGGTTTACCATCTAGTTCTTCATTCACGTGGAAGCAACATGTATGTTGATCCTTGATTCTTATCTCGATGGGGTCGATGTAGTTCTTGTCTGGATGCTGAATCATAGATGATAAGGTCACAAGGGCATCGGTAAACTCATTTTGAATTCTGAGGATGTGCTTGAACTCAATCTTTGTGAACTTCTTGTACAGCTCCTTCACGTAGTGCATGAACGACAGTATCTTGATATTTTTAGTCGACCATTCTTCTTGGACTTGGTGGATTAGCAAATCGAAATCTCATATGACCAAAAGTTCTTTGATGTTCATGTCGACTGCCATTCTGATTCCAAGGATGCATACCTCGTATTAAGCCATATTATTGGTACAAGGGAATCTTATTTTTGCTGATGCTGGATAGTGTTATCCAGATTCTGAAATCAGGACTGCCCCAATCCCAACTCCTTTGAAGTTTATTGCTCTATCAAAAAACATCCTCCACCTAGGGTATAATTCTACAATATCTTTCCCGGCAAATAGTACTTCTTCATCGGGAAAATACATGGTAAGTGGTTCGTAATCCCCATCTACTGGATTCTCGGCGAGGAGGTCGGCTAAAGCTTGTCCTTTGATAGCCTTTTGAGTTATGTACATAATGTCAAATTTGCTGAGGAGAATTTTTCATTTAGTTAGCTTTCCGGTAGGCATTGGCTTATGAAAAATATACTTGAGTGGGTCGAGCCGAGATATCAAATGCGTGGTGTATGCCGACATGTAATGCCTTAGCTTCTGAGCAATCCAAGTCAGAGCACAACAAGTGCGTTCTATCAAAGTATATTTTGCCTCGCATGGTGCTAACTTCTTGCTTAAGTAGTGGATGGCCTGCTCCTTTCTTCTAGTTTCATCATGTTACCCCAACACACGGCCGAAGGCATTGTCCAAGACTGACAAATAGAGCAAAAATGGTTTCCTTGTTTTAGGGGGAACCAACACTGGCGGGTTTGAAAGATACTCTTTGATTCTGTCGAAGGCTTTCTGGCACTCCTCCGTCCATTTCATGGCAGCGTCCTTCTTTAGTAGCTTAAAAATGGGTTCGCAGATTATCGTGGATTGGGCTATGAAACGACTGATGTAATTCAATCTTCCCAAGAAACTCATGACATCTTACTTGCTCATTGGTGGTGGTGATTCCTGGATGGCCTTGATTTTTGATGGGTCTAGTTTTATCCCTTTCCTGCTTACAATAAAACCCAATGGTTTTCTAGCGGGGACTCCGAACACGTACTTTGTTGGATTCAACTTCAAACTGTACCTTCGCAGGCATTCAAAACATTTCCTCAAGTCGTCCAAGTGCTCTGAACTCTTTCGAGAATTTATGATGACATCATGCACATATACTTCGATCTCCTTATGAATTATGTCGTGAAATAGGGTCGCCATGGCCCTCATGTAGGTGGCGCCAGAGTTCTTGAGACTGAACGGCATAACCCTATAACAATAGACTCCCCAAGGTTTGGTGAAATAATAACAACATGATAGGGGTCCAAGAATTACTAAAGAAAATCAAGAAACGTGCGGAAGCTAAAAGAAAATAAAGAAACAAAAAAATAACGGAAAATTAAAGATAGATTGAATTCAAGAAAGAGTTTCTTGAATTCAAGAAGTCTATTCTTGAAGTTGAATCCTAACAACAACAATTAGCTAACAAAGAACTAATCGCCTTTGGTAGAGAATTAAAAACAAGAGATAGATTGTGAAACCCGACCCTTTAGAATAACAAGAACAACAATAAGCCTAAACTTATCACCTTTCTTGAATACCTAGAAGTGATCTAAGATTTCGAAAGAGTTTAATCTTACCACCTTAAGTTGAGTCTTGAAGGTTGAAGAATAAATCCAAGAGTAGCCACACACAAGAGTGCAAGAAAAATCTCACAATTTTTATTGATAATAGTCTATAATAATCTGAGAGGACATAAGGCTTATGAATGCCCAAGTAGAAGAAACATTCTAATCAAAGAGGATGGGGGATATGAGAGTGAAAAAGGTGAATCAAGTGAAAAACAAGAAGAAAACTTTGAAGAGAGTGAAGAAGGAGAAGAGATGGAGTACATTGATAGTGAGGTGAATTTTGTGGTTAGGAGGCTTATGCACATTAATTTGGGTCACTCTAATGAAGAACAAAGGGAAAACATATTTCATACTCGGTGTGAGATTAAAGATAAAATTTGTTCTATGATAATTGATAATGGGAGTTGTGCTAATGTTGTGAGATTTTTCTTGCACTCTTGTGTGTGGCTACTCTTGAATTTATTCTTCAACCTTCAAGACTCAACTTAAGGTGGTAAGATTAAACTCTTTCGAAATCTTAGATCACTTCTAGGTATTCAAGAAAGGTGATAAGTTTAGGCTTATTGTTGTTCTTGTTATTCTAAAGGGTCGGGTTTCACAATCTATCTCTTGTTTTTAATTCTCTACCAAAGGCGATTAGTTCTTTGTTAGCTAATTATTGTTGTTAGGATTCAACTTCAAGAATAGACTTCTTGAATTCAAGAAACTCTTTCTTGAATTCAATCTATCTTTAATTTTCCGTTATTTTTTTTTGTTTCTTTATTTTCTTTTAGATTCCGCATGTTTCTTGATTTTCTTTAGTAATTCTTGGACCCCTATCGTGTTGTTATCATGAAAGCTGTCTCCTTTGCATCTTTCACATGCATTAAGATTTGGTGGTATCCAGCGAAACAATCCATAAACGACTTCAGTTCATGCTTCGCACATTTTTCGATGAGAATGTTGATATTTGGCAAGGGAAAATCGTCCTTTGGATTAGTTTTGTTAAGATCCCGGTAATTCACATATATTCTGATCTTTCCATCCTTTTTGGGCACTGGGACGATGTTTTCCAACTATCTTGGATAGTTGGTGACCCTTACTACATTTGCTTCTATTTGTTTGGTCACCTCTTCCTTTATCCTTAGACTTAAATCAGGTTTGAACTTCCTGGGCTTCTGCTTGACCGACGGTCTGGTAGGGTCAGCGGGAGTCGATGCGAGACAATGTCGGTGCTTAATCCTGGTATGTCATCATAGGACCATACGAAAACGTCGACATACTATCGGAGGAGCTCAATCATTTTTTCCTTCTGCTTGGTTTCTAGGTGAATGCCGAGTCTGGTTTCTTTCACGCCTTCTTCACTTCCAAGATTGATTACTTCTGTTTCTTCGAGGTTGGGCTTCTTCTGACTGTCCACCTGTTCTATCTCTTGCGAGAGATTGTCTGGCATCATACTCTCGTCATATTCCTCGTAATCCGAGTCATTGCGCTCAACGATTTCGTTACATGTCATAATCATGGAACGCGTGTTTTTATTAGTTTGATTACTTAAAAGAAAGCTAGGTATAAATAAAGCAGTAAACATAAAATTGCGATATTTAGGAAAATATTCTTTTTATTTCATCAAAAGGGGAACGTCTTAAGCGTTCAGAAGTGGCAAATGACAAAAAGGTACAGACACGGTACATGCCTCAATTGACCGTGCTCTTTCAAAAGAAAACTTTTACAGTTCCATACTACTAAGACTGCTAGCGAACCAAAGATGGACTGGCTGTCCAATTCTGCAGCTATTCCTCTAGTTCGGCATCCCTGATAGTCGGTGTCTTGATGTCAGTTCCTTCACAACATTCTTCAATCATGTTCACAAATAACTTCCCCATCCAGTCGATGATATCATCTTTAGGTGTTGAACTCTGTCCCGAACTTGCAATATGCTCTGGCAGAAAAATCTTTTTCCCGGAGCTAACGGTGTGAGTTTTCCCTTTCGGAGGCTGATATCCTATGCCAGTCCTTTCTTTCTGCCCATTGTGTTCAATTGGCTCTATAATCCCATCTGACTTGGCTCCCAACCCTGTTCCTTGGCTATATCCTTATTTCATCATCTCCCTCATGGCCATCTTGGATCTGTACGCCGATTGTATTCCCAGATTATGATCAGATCCTCCTCAATAGTCTGCATAATTTCTATAGCGTGGAAGGCGACTCCGTCTTGCCCCTCAATGAATGGGAGAACATACTCCAAATAGGCAGAGTGACCCCACTCGCCGTGGACCACGATCTCTTGTCAACCCCACTCGAATTTTATGCATTAGTGCAAGAGAGGCGGCACGACCCCTGCCATATGTTTCCAAGGCCTGCCTAGCAGCAAATTGTAAGAAAAGGAGATGTCCATCACTTGAAATAGCACTAGAAAGTCGACCGACCTGATTTTCATGGCTAGATAAATTTCCCCAATAATATTCTTTTGCGAACCGTTAAAGGCCCTCACCCTTATGTGGCTTTCCTTGACCTCCCTAAAATGAATTCCCAAGTCCCACAGGGTGGAGAGCGGGAAAATGTTGACTCCTGATCCTCCATCGACCAATACTTGAGATACCACTTTGTACCCGCATTTGACAGTGATGTGAAGATCCTTGTTGTGACTTGCGCCTTCGACAAGAAGTTCGTCTCTTCTAACAGTGATCATGTTTGCTTCTACCATTTTCGCAATTATCGCGGCTAATGCCTCGTTGGTGGTGTTACTTAGTACACTTATCCCGCTTAGTACTTTCAACAAAGCGTCCTTATGGCTGTCAGAGCTCATTAGTAGATCCATGATGGATATCTGCGCTGGAGTTTTCTTTAACTGCGCTCCCACATAATACTCTTTACTCGACATCTTTTTCCAAAACTTTTCAACTTCTGGGTCTGTTATGTTTCCTCCTTGGAATTTGTTTTCTCCCCGGATTTCCTCGATCGACCTCTTCAGGGGCATAGCATCTCCCAGACCTAGTCATACCATAGGCTGCGGCAGAGTCTGTTTGAACTTAGTAGAAATTAAGCTCGCCATGGTTCGAACTTTTTGGATTGAATAGTGCGTTGGGGCGCTGAAGGAAAATATTGGGTAGAAGTACACATTTCTGCGGCCCATTCTGCGGCCGCATAACCACTATGTGGACCGCAGACTGGTCGCAGAGTGGGGCAAATTTCTGTGGCATTTTTGATGCCCAATTTTGCAGCCATTATGCGACCGCATAACCGTTTCGCGGGCCGCATTCTTGTCACATATTCCTCCTTAGGATTTTTTGGAGGGAGGTTCTGCAGTGCACTATATGACCACAGAACCGTTCTGCGGTGAATTATGCGACCGCAGGACAGGTCTGCGGGCCGCATAGTGACCGCAGACCAGGTCAGTTTTTTTCCAGTTTTGGCACCCAGTTTCGCGGTCGTTTCACAGACGGCATAACCATTATGCGGTCGCATATGCGACCGCAGAACCTGTTTCAGAGCTTCATTTTTGGGTTTTTAAACCCGACCCAATTCCGTTAAAACACACCTCATAGACCATTTTGAGCAGATTTATGATATTTTAGAGTGAGAGGGAGAGTTCTTAGAGTGGGGGAGCAATCTTTAACCATTACCCATCAATTCTTGCTCAATCATTGTAAAAATGGGGTAATAATAGAGGCAATTATTGGGTGTGGGGGGGAGGGGGGTTGTTGCCTTGCATGCATGTATCTTGAAGTATGTGGGAAGATTGTTAGTTAAAAATGGTAGAGAGTGGGTTGGGAAATGATGGAATCTTCCACAAAAGAGCCGTAGAACCCTAATGCACACCTAGTGTTTGATAAAATGCTCAAATGAGCTAAAACCATGATCATATTCCTAATGTGGCTATGTTGAAGGATGTTTGTTCAATGTTTATTCTAAACGATTCATCATGTCATCTTGCCATTTGAGAATATATTAAAAAATGTGGAATATGTATTAGGAATGTTAAAACTTCATGTCAAGACCGAAATAAAGGTTGTTATGCCAAATTGTATGAATGGCCTCTATGTGCCTAAGATTTCCTAAATTGCTCATAATGATATTTGAACGTGGAAATGGGAATTGGAACTACGAAATAAGGCCAAGTGCCAAGAATGACTTTATAATTGTTAAGAAGTACGATGTGAGATGATTGAATGGAGAAGGTAATGTCTCAAATGAGATGGCCTAGCCGATCGGGCCGAGATCGGACTCCGTTTAAGAACACGGTGGTATTGTGGATGAAATTGTGGTAATGCCTCAAATGAGATGGCCTAGCCGATCGGGTCGTGATCGGACGCCATGCCGCACACATGGTGGTACTGTGCTGGAAATTATAATGAAATTGTAGTAATGACTCAAATGAACGACCTAGCCGATCGGGTCGAGATCGGACTCCGTGTAAGAATACAAATGTATTGTGAATTGTGGAATATCGATACTAAAGATCACCTAACCTAACAATATGGAAATTAACTTGAAAACGTATATGATCCTTAACTTGTTGTTTTAATATTATTTGAAGCCCTTATTGAATTCTTGACTGTTCCTCTTGTATTATTTTTCATTCTATTGAGTTGGTGTTTAGCTTTACATACTAGTGCTATTCGATGGTACTAACGTCCCTTTTGCCGGGGGCGCTGCATCTTTAAATGGATGCAGGTGGTTACATAGCAGACAGTATTGATCACAGATAATGCTGCATCCTCTTCTCAGCGGACTCGGTGAGCCCCATTTCATTCCGGGGTCATGTATTGTACCTTTCGTTTATATTGTGATCACTTTTGATGTATAGTCGGGGCTTTGTTGCCGGCACAATCTTGACTCTCTTTTGTATCTTTAGAGGCTCCGTAGATGCTATGTGGGTTGTACATGGGTACTAGAAAGGTCAAACAGATTATGTTGTATTTTGGATTTTTGTTCCACCAAATCACAAAATGTATGCCTTTTTGAAACTTAACAGCAAGTAGCAAAATGAAATGGTTTGGTAATGTCTATGCATATGGTCCTTCTACTGGCTAGCTAATAAAAACATGTCTTCTCTTATCATGGGTGAGTTGGGTAGAAAGTATCTAACAGGCTTGCTCGGTCGGGTTCATTCGGTTGAGCACCGGTCGTGCCTCCCGAGGTTGGGGCGTGACAAGTTTGAACTGACACTTTAGGCTTTAGTTGTACTGTAATGATGGGAGCCTTTTGAGGAGGGATCCTTGCAGCTTCTGCATTCCCTAGAGTGACAATAGTTCCATTCAGGTCATATTCTTCATCTAATGTGATCATATTGGCTACCTGGTTTCGATGATTTGGCAATGGGTTGCGGTTCACATTAGGCATTGCTGGAGTGCACTGGATGGCTCCGCTCTTGATCAGTGTTTTAATTTCATTTTTCAACTTAAGACAGTCTTCAGTATCGTGCCTTGGTAAACTGGAATAGTGGCATCAAAATATTTGGAGGGATGTTCAGGAACCCTTCCCTCGATTGGGAATATCAATCCTGCTCTTCTCGACCTTTCAAACAATTAGGCCAAAGGCTCAGCAATCGGGGTATAGTTCTGGGACCCCTTTCTTCAAAATTGGGACGAGGACGTGGTGCATACACAGGTCGGTTTTGGTAAGTAGTGATTTGGACAGGAGCATATGGCCGTTGTGTGTTTTGGATGTTGTTGGCTCGAGGAGGGTTGTATTGTGGTTGAGGGTGGTAGTATGGTTGGGTATTATAGACTGGAGCATAAGTGGGTGGTGGTGAGTGGTTGTTTGGGGAGTACGAGGTGCTTCCATGAGATGGGTTAGTTTGATAGTAGGGGACGACTGCTGAGACTTAATCTTTCATTTTCTTCTTGCTACCGATTGATCCTAACTGGATGGCCTTGTTGGCCGCTTGTAGTGTTGCCGTAGATTGCACCTTACCAGATTTTATGCCCTCTTCTAAGAAATCTCTCACCTTAACCAGCTCTGGGATCTTTTGACCCATCATTCTCATCATCATTTCAAAGTATATTCCCTCTTTGGCTCGGATGAAGTACTTGGTTAGTTCACTGTCGTCCAGCGGTGGTTGCGCCCTGGCAGTCTCTATCCTCCACCGTCGTGCATATTCTTGAAACAACTAAGATGGTTTTTTCTGCAGGTTCACCAGCGCGAACCGATCAGGAGTGATCTCTGTATTGAATCGAAACGATTCATAAATTCCTCCGCCATATCTTGCCAAGTTCTCCAATTTCGCGGTTCCTGTCAGGTATACCAGGTGAGTGCTTCTCCCGTCAGACTCCTTATAAAAGATTTCATCCTTAGTTTCTCATTCCTCCCCATTCCGACGAACTTGTAGCAATAAGCCCTTAAATGTGTGTGAGGATCCCCCGTCCCATCGAAGGTATAAAACTTTGGGGGTTTGTATCCTACTGGCATATCCACATCTGGGTGAATACACATGTCCTCATAGTCCAAGCTTTCACTTCTTCGGGCAACTTGGAGACTTTTCATTTGCCTTCTCAACATTTATAACTGCTCAGATACTGACTCTTCTTCCTTACGTATGGCCTCTCTCTCCATCTCGACGTACTGACCGATCTCATATGGCACCCTGATCATGACGGGTGTTGTAAAGGTAGGTTCGATAATGGCATATACAGGGGGAACGTACCACTCGTGAGTAGCGGCATATGCCACAGGTATGTGCTGGTTGTTGGTGAAAGTGACTCTGTCACGAGGAGGGGTAGATGCATTAGTGGTAATAGGCTGGTTTTGTGATGTCTGAGGATATTGTGATATGTAGGGAGTGTGAATAGGGGGATTTGGTGGGTTAGCGGGAGTTACTGGAGGTATGACTTGAGTGGTAGGGGTTAAGGTTGGAGTGTTGTTGTTTTGGCGTGATGTTAAAGGAAAATGATCTGGAAGTGAATCCAAAGAAGGGAATCTGGGTGGTTAAGGAAGTGTTGTCACAACCAAGTGCGCCAATTCTCTGATATGATGTACCTCCTCCCTTAAGGATTCCATTTCTTGGGCCATCCTGGCCACGTGTTCATCATTCCTAGTACTGTCCTTTTTCCCCGATCGCCCCGGGCTGTCGGCTACGACCAGAGCATGTTCATTTGGGTCTTCTGCAGCTGACAACTTTCCCTTAGACCTTAGATTGTATGGTGGCTTTGCCAGTTTAGTCGACGCAAACCAAATATCTTTTCTTTTTTGGGGGGTAATAATAAAGCAAAAGAAAATAAGAAGAAAGAAAAGAAAAAGAGCAAGAGTCAGCCTCTTCATTTTATACCGGCAGAAAATCACATAGAGTAGGCAATCCATGCATTGCAAACTAGTGTGTTCCTAAAATTCGCAGGGACCTCTTATTGCTGGAGGTAGGCCTAATTCGCGGACGTTTGACAGACATTTAGACTTGACACATTTAGATCTGAAGCAATTTGTTTTCATTGATAATTAGATTGATACAAACGGGAACAAGGATTACATCATAGAGTTGCATGGGCTTAGATAATTTTCCCTTTTGAAAAGTAAAAGAGAGAACTGGGGATAAAGATACAAAGTAGGGAAAGGAGGGGAAATCAACCAATTCTAATAACCATCCCCTGAGTCACTTCTTGCACCCTTCTCTTTTTCTGGTTCCTCTTCCGGATCCTCCTCCGGGTCTTCCTCAAACTCTTCCTCATCATCGTTGAATTCAGACTCCTCTTCTGAGTCTTCTTCTGGTTGTGTGCTTGACTCTATCTGGATGCATTCTACTACCCAATCATCCTCTTCAGCTGGTGGCAACATATGGTTAATGGATCCCATGACCACCTGACGATGCATTGATGTGGTCACAAGATAATGTGGCAGGATTACATGGTAAATCTGTAAAGCAACCACTTCATCCTCTAACCAAGCTATACCCTCTCTGCTCGAGCGGGCCAATTCTTCTTCTTCATTAATCCAGACGTAGTACTCGGGGGTGCACCATGAAGCTTGACCCATAGGCATTGTTACCAGGTCATTCCACACTTCTTGTAGTTTCCTTATCCTATGAATTGGAATCTAGCCATTGTAGCCATCCTCGTACAGCGCCGTCCTTGTCCACAGAGGCACATTTTGGATCATGCCAAATTGTCTGAGGACCCGCAGAGGTGAGTATGGTTGAATGCCTTCTAATACAATCAACTCGATGAAGTACTTTTGGAGAGTTCTCAAGATTTCTCATCCACCTAACCAAGACAGTTTCCAATTGATCCATTCTCCTGTCAGATTGGTCAGTGTTTCCCTCCATTCTTCTTGCCCATGTGAGGAGATCCAGTGTCTCATTCTTTCATTATGGCTGCGGATCATATTACTGACACCCATGAAGTAATCGACTGTGGCCTCCCCCGGGAAGAAGTGTTCAGTAGCCCAAATCTGAAGCAACAAGTAGCATCCTTTGAAAAAATCATGTCACGACCCAAATCGATGGGTCGCGACGGGCACCCGGTGCCTTACTTAATCGAGTACCAACATAATGGATCTTTCCGTATCATACTATCATGGATAACTGAGCCGGAGAGGCTACAGTGATATAAGTAGAATACAACATGAAATACCAACTTATACATAAGACATACGGGCCTATAAGACCAAAATAACCACTTGTACACTGAACATAGGCCGACAAGGCCATACAATCTTTTACGTACATCACATCTGTCTACAAGCCTCTAAGAATACATAATTGTCATGAAAGTAGGCACATAGCCCCTCCATACCAAACAATATACGTCTAAACCATACTGACCAAACAAGTAACTCCAGAGCAAATGGAGCGCACCAACACCTTTCGCTGAGCGGATAGCTTACTTGGAGGGCTCATAAACTATCTATCGGGACCTGCGGGCATGAAACGCAGCGTCCCCAGGCAAAAGACACGTCAGTACAAATAATGTACCACGTATGTAAGGAATGAAAATCCGTAAACAATAGACATAAGAGAAATATGGAGTAAAAGACTCAACATGTAAATCTGAATAACTCTGTGAATAATTAATATTATAATGTCATGCATATGCGTATAAATGTCATACCATGCATGGGTATAAGCGTTCATAACATCATCAAGCCTCTGAGGGCATCCCATCATATCATCTCGGTCACGGTGGGCAAATCATCAACGTATACCAGCTGATAAGGTGGTGATGCGTATATAACGCCGTAACCTTTTTCCATATCCCATATACATATAATATACATATATATGCGTATATAACGCCATATGGTCATGGGTCAATGTACATGAATGCAATGCATGAGAAGTACGTCAATAAAATCTCTTGGAATGTCATAAGGCCATTATGCCTTTGAGTAATATCTTGAAACAAACTTTATCAACTTACGTATTTTCTGAGACCCATGAATAGATGATAGAATAATATGACACATGGGAAATCAAGAACATAAGCATCTCTAGTATTTCTATGAATAGAATCATTTATAGAAATTGTACATTTGCTCGTTTCGTTTGTAACGTATTGATCATGCCAAAAAGAAAGAAGGGATAGCCTTAACATACCTGAGTTGATTCTCTTGACAATCCGTCTAACAAACGTCAATTGCGACAAAATACGTAACGGCAAGATCGGAGTAGAGAAAAATCCGTATGATATTCTTGAGAAAGATTGTACCGCGCTCTCTTAGAATTGCAAATCCCGTTACTATTATGTAGTATAACTTCGTATGAAATTGTTGAAGGAAATCCGTTACTTAGCAAGATATGCCTCAAACCTTAATGAAGTAAAGAGTTTTCTTTCAAAAATTGAGAGCTCCATCCTTATAAGCATCTCCATAATGTGATTTTTGAGATGCCTTTTGTATTAGTGGGTGTGGGCCCCACTTATGGCTTAGTCTTGTCCAAATACTTCTTAAATGTGCCACCTAATCTTGATAAATCAAGAGTCATGGACATATAGTCCCTTGCTGCCATGTTGGGCCTTATTCATTCCCAACAATTAACCACCAATCATCTTAATTAATTGCTAATCTCCCATTAAAATTAATAATTATCCGATTATCTACATAATTAAGAATTATCTCAAATTACTTATAATACTACTCACTTTAAACAAATCTTATACACCTTACTATAATGGCCATGTGGTACCTTGTATGGTACTAGTCCATAAATATCGGGTATTTTAGCTCGAACCATATTTTTATCCCAAAATGTCAAACTTCGACGAAATTCATTTTCTTCGATTTGCTTACCCTCTCACCTTCACGAATTTACTTATTACTTGTTTGAAATAGCATAATATTTGTAACCTCAAAATAATCTCATTCCTGAGCTTGCGTCGATTAACTTACGACATACTTTCACGTACGAAAACATGGGGTGTAACATCATTCTCCCCTTTGGAACATTCGTCCTCGAATGTTGACTGATGTACTTATCATTTTCATAACTCATGCCTCCCGAATGCTTTAATACTCGTCTTGCCATCTAGGCAACTGTTCTGTGAATAATTCCAAAGGCCAGGGCATTCCCCTCTTTAAGCCTCTTTCTCACGCCACGACTTGTGGTCGGAATCCTTCTAATCTCGTAATTGTTGCTATCTTCCATCATGCAGCCTGTACAACTTTGACCTTACAAATGCGCTTATATGACTCTTCTCTCCCTTTTTCATCCAGCTTTTAGCCAATATCTAGGCCTTACATTTTAAACATATACAGAGCTTGAAAAGTTATCCCTCTGGGTATCAATAGGTATACTGAAATTCTTCGTTCGGTACTTTGTTGAACTTACGAATATTGCTATACCTTATTTTGTTGATCCATCCGTATGACTTTACTGCACCTAGGTAGTTCATACTATACCATAACTCTTACTTTGATTTATCCATATTGAGGTCTGCTACCAAACTCCAGGTTACTTTCGTTACTTATGCCATATGTATAAATCCAAGTCCTTTAATGCTCCCTCAATACTGTTCATCTTAATAATGATGGCCTAATCTCATCTCATACTTTGTGACTTGTGTCCATCCATTGTTGATCCATCTCAATATTGATCTATAATTTAGCACTGATAACTTGGAACTTCTTACATACTCACTAGGGCTCACGTTGCATCGAGGAACATTTGAAGTGATTTTCCTGACCCACCTAGGGGCGATATTGTACTACCATAACCCTATTTCATATCATCCCAATGTGATTTACCTTACGTGGGTATTTTAATCCAGTATAATTCATGAAATCCTCTTCAAATCATTACTCAATCGAAGGCCCAAATGCCATCCTTTATCTGTCACAATTACACCCTCATTCTACTACCAGGGCAGCATTCCATTTCTTCTAATGCTACTAATCTTAGACTCCTTTGGATTCATTCAGGCTATACTGAGCTTTCTACAACTTAGAGAAACTATCAGCTCTCTTGTTTTCATGGGCTTAATCCTGAGGACTTATCCATTCTCGTCACCTCCTCACTCACCCTTTCGTATCCTTACTCCTGTCTTCCTAAAACCTTGTTGCTTTATAATACTTTAGCTTGCAACTTTCCTTCAACTTGCTTATACTATAGATTTCCTTATGTTATTCTGGAACATCAAGCGAGACATCACATTGTCTCTAACTCCTTTTTACTTTCTTAATTAGACTTCACGATACCTAGAAAAGATAGGCTAGAAGACATGCTACTGACGACGCTGCTGTCATTCCTGGATACTGAATCCCCGCGCTTCAAGCCTTCTATCGGAAGTATGAGCTGTTCACAACCTTCTGCGTTTGAGTATTTCATACATTGTTTACCTTTGCCTTAAAATCTCGCATCATATCTTCTATCTCCTTCATGACCTCCCTTCCACATAGGTATAATCCATATCCATAACTTGAAGCTCTATTATAATACTTGTATCTCTGGTGCACACATAATCCGGTGGGAGCTTCATACTGACTTCTTATGAGGATGGTACTCTTCTAACTGGCTTTCTCGTAGAGCCGTTATAGAATATGGTTGTTGTACTATCTCTCTTGTACTTCTGATATTAAGGGTGATTCTTCTATGTTCTCAATCACGATTCCTGAAATTTTCTGGGTCCAATAATCAGACTCCTGATTTACTTAGTTGATGTAACTCTTTAGTTTCCTCTTCCCTCTGATCAACCTTTATGTAGGCTTAAGTTATCTTCCGATATGCGGCTCATAGCGTTAGTTATTACTTTAGCCTTTCATGGACGTTATGGAATATCCGTGACACGATCTTCTAACAATTCAATCCTTTGTCTATGCCCTGGGCTCAATTCTTTCTTTTAACTTATACCAGAGTCTGCTACGGCTGTATGACTGTCAACATATATACTGCATAATACCCCGAAATCTTAGGTGCATTCATAATGTAATTATTTCTGGATCATTAATCGAATAATTCCTTTCATTCCTTTTCAACTTTCTTTAAATGCAAGCAATTGGTTTTCCTGGTCGTTCTGCCACTTATTGCACGAATGCTTGGTTTATCTTAGTGCCCACACATGTTGGAATTCCATACCACTCATATGATCTTGAATATCACTTCTGATTTTACTTTTGTTTATTAGCCATGGTAGGTGCCACTTTCTTATGGAGTACATACAATGTCGTTGTGAGACTGTTGTTATAAGACCATTCCCTCTTTAGGTCACTGAGCTTAGGAGAAGCCTTCTTCCTTATTTTCTCAGCTAGTCTTTCTTTATAGTACTTAGGGAGGATCCTCTAACTCTTGTAAAGCTGCAAGCTTATTACATCGAATACTCGACGGAATTTTGATGTCCTTTCTCGCCTATAATTCTCCATAGTTTATGCTCATGTGCTTGTAGGGTTGTTTCTGAACTTGATATTTTGACTGTCTTCCCAGTGACATTCTATTTTATTTCCGTAACACGTATACGGTACCTTTAACTACCCCAACTCCTATCTGAATATTTCTCAAGGGTCACGATATCATTATCTGCGAGACTGAATTCCCCATGTTGGGGTTCACTATGTTCATCTTGCACAATCTGTTGATTTGTCTGTAACCTCCTGTCTAGCCATAACTAGGCTCTTTCTGAATCAACAACCAAATACTCGTTGGCCCATTCTCATATCAATATTCTACGTAATCTTTCTTGGATTATTTCCTTTGTCTTAACTTATGTCTCGCACATGCTCTATCAATAACATCTCGTGCAGAAACCCTTACTTTCTCTCCTTGACGTCGTATTTGCATAATGTTCTGGAATCGTAGCATATCTGTAGGATTTGAATAAGTGCAGTCTCGTTCCTTTTTCATTTTTATCCCATTCTTCCTTTACCATTCCATAATTACTAGAAGCATTTAATTCTGACTTCATGCCACATCACTCCATATGCCCCCCTTTAGGGGAGCACTAAGATTTGGAGCTACGACGATCTTCGTATAGATGTTTTGCCTCTTCATCTTTGGCACCTTTCCACATCATCGATGATCCTTACTCACCTTGCGGTAATCCTGCTGTACCAAGGATAACGAAATTCCTTACTCGCGAGGGTGACACTTAGTGTAACTGGCACATACAGTCCCTTAAGCTTAACTTTACTCAAAGCGTCTTCCTGAATGACCTCTAAAGGGTATTCTTCGGTCGTCCATTCTATTATCGTCGGGACGCAATCTCTGAAATTCTAATGATGCCAACTATTACTCAGTACCTAGTTCGTGTTTAGTTTATCTCGTTCATCAGTCCATGCTGATTTCTTTTTACTCTAGGATCTAATCTTTTCTTATGGCCTATATTCTTTTGTTGTCTCAAGGCCTGTCACCTCTCGTCTTTTCCTTCACTTGACTATAGACTCTGTAATACTGTCATCTTTTTAATCTACCGTTGTCATCCATGTATCATATCTTACTCATAATGCTTCATTGACTCTCTTCTTATTTTCCGCTAACATCTATGTCTATCACTTTATTCTGAAATCTCGAACAAGATATTCTTTTGCTTTTAGCTCCCGTTGCCCCATCCATTAGCTCTTTGGGTTGCCTAACATTCTTTCTCCACTAGGGACGGGAGCTACACTAAGGTAATATTTATCCCTTCAAGGCTTCCAGTGCCTATCTTTGTTGTACTCATATTTAGCTGCACTATTTTAGAGTGCACTATCTAGGTGTCTCACAAGGAGATCTATTATCAAATGTGCACTATCCTTCAGAAATTTCGACTAGCGCAAACAATCCATCAATCATTTTTGGTTACTCTAACCCCAGCCGGATCCTGATATCTCGTCCTCCTTTGAAACCATAGCTGTTAGCTCTCATAGGGCATATCTTAGATGGGTGTGACTAATTGTACATACCTCTGTTACAATTGAAGGTAACTCAAAATACTTATATTTCTCTGCTTGAATTGTAAATACTGTTAATCTTCATTAACTGGGTACCTCGTAACCTTCTTCACCTTGCTTCTTTCACTTGCTTAAACTCGTGTCTACCTTCTGAATCTCTCATTGCTTTTCACCTTATGGGTAGATATTATTATCTTAAGGCTCCTTATCAAGAAGCTTACATGTCTAAGTACACACATGTTCTGCTGAAAACTTCACATTTATCCATCATAAGAATGACGAAATCGAGTTCATCTGACTCAATTCTTTCACAGCTACATTCAATTTCTTACCAACTATCTTTCTAGATGTAGGCAACATCGTATTATCAATAAGATAGAGTTTAAGAAATTGAGTTCTTACAATTGAGCTCTACCACACGATCTAGAGTAAGAAGAAAGAGTGACAGTCCTAAATGCCCTGTAGCCTCCTGCTTATAAGTGTGGTGCACAATACACCCATAAACAATACTCTACTAGACACGGCTTGTAGACTCCCTAGGACAGAACTACTCTAATACCACTTCTGTCACGACTCAAACCGATGGGCCGCGACGGGCACCCGACATCTTACTCAACCGAGTACCAACATAACGTATCTTTTCGTATCATACTATCATGGATAACTGAGCCGGAGAGGCTGCCGTGAGATAAGTAGAATACAACATGAAATACCAACTTATACATAAGACATACGGGCCTATAAGACCAAAATAACCACTTGTACACTGAACATAAGGCTGACAAGGCCATACAATCTTTTATGTATATCACATTTGTCTACAAGCCTCTAAGAATACATAAATTGTCATGAAGGTCGGGACATAGCCCTACCATATCAAACAATACACGTCTAATCATACTAACCAAACAAGCAACTCCAGAGCAAATGGAGCGCATCAACACCTTTCGCTGAGCTGATAGCTTACTTGGAGGGTTCATAACCTGTCTATCAGGACCTGCGGGCATGAAACGCAGTGTCCCCGGGCAAAAGGGACGTCAGTACAAATAATGTACCGCGTATGTAAGGAATGAAAATCTGTTAAAAATAATAGACATAAAAAGAAACATGGAGTAAAAGACTCAATATGTAAATCTGAATAACTCTGTGAATCATTAATATTATAATGTCATGCATATGCGTATAAATGGCATACCATGCATGGGTATATACGTTCATAACATCATCAAGCCTTTGAGGGCATCCCATCATATCATCTCGGCCACTGTGGGCAAATTATCAACGTATACCAACTGATCAGGTGGTGGTGTGTATATAATACCGTCTGGTCATGGATCAATGTACATGAATGCAATGCATGAGAAGTACGTCAATAAAATCTCTTAGAATGTCATAAGACCATTATGCCTTTGAGTAATATCATGAAACAAACTTTATCAACTTACGTATTTTCTGAGACCCATGAATAGATGATAGAATAATATGACACATGGAATAGAGTTATTTACGGAAATTGTGCATTTTCTCGTTTCGTTTGTGACGTATTGATCATGCCAAAAAGAAAGAAGGGATAACCTTAACATACCTAAGTTGATTCTCTTGACAACCCCTCTAACACACATCAATTGCGACAAAACACGTAACTGCAAGATCGGAGTACGAAAAATCCGTATGATATTCTTGAGAAAGATTGTACCGTGCTCTCTTAGAATTGCAAATCCCGTTACTATTATGCAGTATAACTTCGTATAAAATTGTTGAAGGAAATCCGTTACTTAGCAAGATATGCCTCAAACCTTAATGAAGTACAGAGTTTTCTTTCAAAAATTGAGAGCTCCATCCGTATAAGCATCTCCATATAATGTGATTTTTGAGATGCCTTTTGTATTAGTGGGTGTGGGCCCCACTTATGGCTTAGTCTTGCCCAAATACTTCTTAAATGTGCCACCTAATCTTGATAAATCAAGATTCATGGACATATAGTCCCTTGCTGCCACGTTGGGCCCTTATCCATTCCCAATAATTAACCACCAATCATCTTAATTAATTGCTAATCTCCCATTAAAATTAATAATTACCCGATTATCCACATAATTAAGAATTATCTCAAATTACTTATAATACTACTCACTTTAAACACCTTATACACCTTACTATCATGGCCATATGGTACCTTGTATGGTACTAGTCCATAAATAACGGGTATTTTAGCTCGGGCCATATTTTTATCCCAAAATGTCAAACTTCGACGAAATTTATTTTCTTCGATTTGCTTACCCTCTCACCTTCACGAATTTACTTATTACTTATTTGAAATAGCATAATATTTGTAACCTCAAAGTAATCTCATTCCCGAGCTTGCGTCAATTAACTTACGACATACTTTCACGTTCGAAAATATGGGGTATAACAAAACGTGTCCTCGTGCACATGTGGATAAGGCTCTCAGCATCTCGGCCAACACCATCGGCACCAAAGTAGCTTAAAGATTGTCGTGAAAGTTTGCCAGGACCACTAGTAAAAGGTTGATGTTGATACGACCCCTTCGTTGTGGGACGACCAAAAATTCAAACAGTGCCATTGCAAAAGTAGTAGTCCTGAGACTCTCTCGCATTGCCTGGTCACATTGGAACTCCCCTGAATACCACTTATAGCTTTCACGGTGCCCAAACATGTCAAACATGTGGTTGATGCTCACCCATCCTGTTATGCCCCGGAGTATTACGT
The DNA here is from genome assembly GCF_000390325.3 of Nicotiana tomentosiformis. Lineage (NCBI taxonomy): Eukaryota > Viridiplantae > Streptophyta > Magnoliopsida > Solanales > Solanaceae > Nicotiana > Nicotiana tomentosiformis. The sequence continues at coordinate 61,468,350 of NC_090815.1, read as the reverse complement.
CGATGTTACGCTCCGCAGTATTATATTATGATGATGTTACGCTTCGCAGTATTATATTACGATGATGTTACGCTTCGCAGTATTTTATCACGATGATGTTACACCCTGTAGTATTGTACGTTGAATTTGTCATAAGACAATTGACATCAGTTCAAGGACAAGATTATTTGGAGATTATAAGTATTATGCTATTTCAAACAAGTGATAAGTAAACTCGTGAAGGTGAGAGGTAAGCAAATCGAAGAAAATAAATTTTGTCGAAATTTGACATTTTGGGATAAAATACGGTTCGAGCTATAATACTCGGTATTTATGAACCAGTGCCATACAAGGTACCACATGACCATGATAGTAAGATGTATAAAGTATGCTAAAAGTAAGTAGTATTTTAAGTAATTTGAGATAATTCTTAATTATGTGGGTAATTAGTTAATTATTGGGTAATGAGAGATTACCTAATTAATTAACTAGAAATTAGTGGATAAGCTTAATAGAGATACCTCCCAAAACGTGGCAGCAAGTTGGATTGTTAGACAAGCCTTATAGTGACTAGGTAAATTAGGTATCTAGGTGGCTTAATTAGGGGATTTTTGGGCAAAAGTCATCCCTAAAAATGGGGTCCCACAAACTTCATAGATAAGAAGACTTTCATACATCTTTTAAGTAAGATACTTATGTTGCTAAGCAACGGGTGATGTCTCAAACAAGAATTCACATGAAACTCCTTAATGCTTCAGCAAACGCATTCAAAGTGTTAGAAATGTAATTTGCTACGAAGATCATGCAAGATTATGATCAAATTCACCAAAAGACTTCTTTAATATAAAATGGAGATGCTTACATCCAATCTCCAAGTAACGAGCCTTCAGCAAAAGAATTTATCCAAGGATATACTACGAGACTTCTTAGAAAATTAGCAACGGGATTTTGCGATTCTAAGAGAGTACGGTGCAATCTTTCTCAAGAATATCATACGGATTGTTCCATATTTCGATCTCGCTGTTACGTGTTTTATCTCAATTGATGTGTGTTAGAGGGATTGTCATGAGAATCGGCTCAGGTATGTTAAGGCTATCCCTTCTTTCTTTTGGCATGATCAATACGATACAAACGAAATGAGTAAACGCACAACTTTCATAAATGACTCTATTCATAGAAGTACTAGGGGTGTTTATATTCTTGATTCCCCATGTGAATTATTATTATATCTTCTGTTCATGGGTCTCAGAAAAATACGTAATTGATAAAGTTTATCCGAAAAGCATATTGATCTTATGACATTCCGAGAAATCTTATTAATGCAATTCTTATGCATTTCATACATTTATACATGTACATTGACCCATGACCAGATGGCGTTATATATGCATATATTATATGTATATGGGATATGGGAAAAGGTTACGGCGTTATATACGCACCACCACCTGATCAGCTGGTATACGTTGATGATTTGCCCACAGTGACCGAGATGATATGATGGGATACCCTCAGAGACTGGATGATGTTATGAACGCATATACCTATGCATGGTATGATATTTATATGCATATGCATGACATTATAAGTATTAAATGATTCACAAAGCTATGCAGACTTACATGTCGAGTCTTTTACTCCATGTTTCTCTCATGTCTATTAATTACTGATTTTCATTCCTTACATACTCGGTACATTATTTGCACTAGCGTCCCTTTTTCCTAGGGACACTGTGTTTTATGCCTGCAGGTCCCGATAGATAGATCGAGAGTCCTCCAAATAGGCTATCAGCTCAGCGGAAGGTGTTGGTGCGCTCCATTTGCTCCAGAGTTGCTATTTGTTCAGTATGATTAAGATATGTATTGATTGGTATGGCGGGGCTCTGTCCCGACCTTTATGACAATTATGTATTCTTAGAGGCTTGTAGACTTATATCACGTATATGAAAGATTGTATGGCCTTGTCGCCCTATCTTCAGTGTAAGAGTGCTCATTTTGGCCTTATAGGCCGATTGGGTCGTCTTATATTGAGTATTCTCTTATGTTTATTCTGGTTAGCCCATGACTGCCCGTTTGGCCTATTTGCCAATGATAGTATGATAAGAAGGATATGTAACGTTGGTACTCGGTTGAGTAAGGCACCGGGTGCCCGTCGCGGCCCATCAGTTTGGGTCGTGACAAATCCGTCCTCAATATTTCTAAGGCTTTTGTTATTGGTAAGACCTAGAGCATCCAGGAACCGGTAACCGAGCATAATAACTGGCAGCAATGGCTTTCTTCCGTTGAACGGTAGCTCCGTAAAACTTGTGACTTCCTCCAATGTCGGTACCAACTCACAGTCGGCAAATTTGAATACCACTTTAGTTGGATCCCAAAATTTTATCAACAGGCGAGTGAGTACTATGTCTCCTCGGATGTTCATCAATGCAGTTAATGCCCCTAGGTACGTCCGAACTTTGTCTCAGTATTTTCGGCGAATATTCTTCTACCACGGTTTCAGCTTATGTGGTGCTCCCATTACCATGCTAATTTCAGGGATGTTCTGGTTGATAAGAAAAATATTTGGGTAAGTGTTTGCTTCGGATCCGTAAGTTTCTTGTCATGTTTGTTTGTCTTTCCACAGAAATTATATCATTGGGTACATGACCCATTGACATCAGGGTGGCTTTCCTAATTATGTGTTGGTGTCTGGGACCAACTCACTTAGGGTTTATGCGGTATGACCTATTTTACTAGAATATAGTGTTTCCTACTTTTCAATTGGACTAAGAACTATGAGAAGTTATGTCAGTTAACTTGACAAAGCCATTCTCTGAAACTAGAGAGTTTTGAAAAGAAGATTCGGAGGGGTATAAAAGACAACCCTCATGTGCTATTGTGTGTGATAGTGTACGGCCAAGACTCGATTTGAAGAGATGTGATGACAGTGTATATAAAGCAGTAACAAACAAGGGTGTAGCAGCAATATAGCAAAGTGAGCAGATAATTGTAAAGAGCAGATAAGGCATGTAAGCATGTAATTGCAATTCCGATCATAAGTACAAAGGTATTACCTACCACAAGATATATACTTTCCTCTTAATGAAAATAACACAAGAGAATACTACTTTTAATACTAAATAGGGAATAGATATCATGGAAACCTATGGGGGCTGAGTTCAAAATACACGTAGATAAAAAAGGAGGTTTCACAATCACACCATTGCAGGAATAAATCATTGAGGCCTAACATATTCAAACAGGTATTAATAATATTACTTGGCACCTTAAAGACATCAAGGCTGATTCAAACCAACAATCATAGTCAGCCATTATTACAGAGAGGTTATCAAGGTCATGGGATTAAGCTCTCATCATGACTACAAATTCACAGGTTCAAACATGGCACCCCTAAGGTCTCAAAAGGGTCATGATTCTAACAGTATTAGCAAGTCAATGTATTCAGATAATATCAATAAATGGGCTTCATAAGGTTTAAGAGTCAAGTTCTACTTTAGGTCAACAATAAGGAGGAGGGTTGAGCATAACTCAAGGTAGAACATGGTGTTACAGAGTTAAGCAAGGAGGCTAGCAACATTCAGTCAAATATTCATAGACAAAATAAATGAGGTAGTGATCTCATATAGGTAGAGGAACTTTACACATTACAGAACCAAATCAACATATTGGTAAAGAATGGGGATGTAAAACATTGCATCAAAATAAGTTCAAACTCAAACATAAATCTAGTTCAGCACATAGGTATGAAGTGATCATGCTTCAACTCCTTAAAGGGTCACTTGATTATAACATAGTGTCTAAGTCCTTTCTTCATGGAAGATAAGTTAAATATAGATGCATGCAAACTTTACAAAATCAACAGGGGCTCAAAAGATTAATGACAGGGATGTACTGCACAAGTTTTGAATTGCACATATATATGAAGATCTCAACATGATTATGGGACAAACAAACTTAGTTATGCAGCAATTATTAGTTAAATTTATCCAAACAAAATCATGACTTACACTAAGGGGAAGATAGCTTAACCTTAACAGAATATATATAACAAAAGGGTTTAGGAGAAGGAGACAGTTTGATGCAAATAAGATAGTTTCCTATAACAGCTGAGTATGATCATGAAAAGGTCATAGTGATAGCCCAGATATCATCCTCAAAGTTAGAAGATACAGATATAGAGAAGGAAAGTATCTAATCACTTAAATTCTTTCAACTTAAGTGACATGGACACATTGAATTTTCAGGAGTATATTAGTTAAGGTTACCAAATAATGAAATCAATCATAAGGAAAATAAGGTGCAGAAAAACAAGATGAAGCCTCAACAGAGTCATCAGTGAAGGGAAAGGCATGAAGTTTAGATGGGCATGATTGGTTTAACAATAATGATAGCTAAAATAAAGTAAAAGACTATAGCAGTAACTCAGTAAAATAGTTGGACAAACACAAGCATAAACACTTCAATTTTAGGCTCAAGGTTAAAAGGCAAGGGGATATAAGTCATCGTAGTCCAGGTTTCATTTCAGTCATAACTATCACGTATTAAACGCAGCTTCCAAAACTAACAAAATTACAGAAGTGCAATAAGACAAAGATGAGTTTACTGCAAGTCACTGAGAACTATATGTTTGTATTGAATATAAACATGTAAGAATTCATGCATGGAGACCGTAGGAAAACTCAAAATAAAGATTAATAATTATCAATAACTTAATCGATTATCACTTTAGAGAATCATAACAGAACAAGCTGACCATAAAAGGTTTTCAAACTAACAAAGCATTAATATCAAACATGTCAATCACATACAACATAATTATAATCTACAAAACTTAACTCGACATATCTAAATCATTCATAGAGATGAACAAAAGAAAAAGGGAGAGAAAGATGCTGACATTCTTAAGGGTAGCAGACCAAACCAATTCTTTTTATTGCTCAAGATACCAGAACATTCGAACTTGAACCAGCAAAAGAACTAGACAAAAGAGAGGGGAAACAGTAAGAAAGCTAAGACACAAAACCCTAATGTTCTTAGTGTCTTTGTGTGCTTAGTGTTCGTGACTGTATGTGTGTTTAGTGTTAGGTTGTTGTAGATGAAAATATTAAAGGCCCTATTTATAGTGCCATTTAAGGCCTTAGAGTTTCAGATTTTAAACTAAGATAGTGGAGAGTGACAATGAGTTGATGATGTGAGCATAGTCGGGTAAAATCAGAGAGAACAAAGGGGAAATTAATGTTTGAGTTTACCTGATTAGAGAGATATGAGAGGATTAATGTTAAAGCACAAGAAACCACCAGTCAAAACCCTAATACCCAGAGGTCATTGTATTTGACCTCCAGGTGTCGAATATTATTGATGAAGCCAACTAACGTCTCATTCTTGCTTCGATTTGAAAGGACAAAAGAAAATCTGGCGAGTTGAAGTTTCATCTTTTGGTCCGACTTCTTCGATTAGGGCTTTTGAAATTGAATGGTGAAAATGGAAAGAATGGCGAGATCAGGAGTACAGGAACAAAATGAACAACCATGCATGCTATGGATTTGAAAGGTCAAGAGCGATTTGAAGATTCATCTCTGGGGTTAGGGTTTGGATTTGGGAGATTTGAATTACGATGATGAAACAGACAATGATTCAGCGAGAATGGTGGATATGGGGGACAAATGAGATTATTTGAGGTTAATTTCACGACCTTGCATTGGAGCTAGGGAAGATGAGAGAAAAGAGATAGGAAGGGGAATGAAGGGCGGCTGGGCAACTGACAAATGATTTTGGATTTTAGGGGAATTGGGGCATCTCTAAGGTTAAGCTTCGGAGATAGGATACATGCCGTTGGATCTGGTGATCAACAGCCCTAGAATTTTGGGCATTTAAGATTTTTTGGAAAATTTTAATGGCTATTGGATTATGAGGTTTGAATGGTGGAGATGGGGTCTTTGGGCGGCTGTTTTAAAAATCAAAGAAAAATCAAGGATTATATGGGAGTCGTTTATCAGATGGATCAACGGTTCAGATACATGTGTGTTTGTTTTGCGAGTGGTTAAGAACGGTGACGTAGCAAGATCTCATTGGTTCGCAAGGAGTGGCATGGATTGACAACTTGGAATGAGATGGGGTATTTGGACTGGGTGTAATGACCCGACCGAAGTCACATAACCATAAAAAAATAAAATAGAGGGAGCAATAATTAGAGGATCGGGGCTAATACTCTCATACTTGGTGTCTAGTTCGGGAGAGTTTCAGACTGAAGTGGGACATATAGTCCCTAAATTGGAAGTTTAAGTCATAGGAGTTAACTGTAATTTGAATTGTATGAAGACGACTCCGAAATGGAGTTTTAGTGATTCCAATAGCTCTGTGGGGTGATTTTAGTCTTTGGAGCATGTCCGGATGTTGATTTAAGTCCGTAGGTCATTTCAGCGTTAACTGGCAAAATTTGGAAAGTTGGATGATTTTGGAATGTTTGACCGGGAGTGAACTTTTTGATATAGGGGTCGGATTCTAATTCCAAAAGTTGGAGTAGGTCTATAATATTATTTAAGACTTGTGTGCAAAATTTAAGGTCAATCGGACTTGATTTGATAGGGTTCGACATCGAATGTAAAAGTTAAAAATTTATAAGTTCATTAGGCTTGAGTTGGGGTGCGATTCGTGTTTTTGATGTTGTTGGATGTGATTTAAGGCCTTGACTAAGTTCGTATCATACTTTAGGACTTATTGGTATATTTGGTTGAGGTCCCCGGGGCCTCGGGTGAATTTCGAATGGTTGACGGATCAATTTTTGGACTTAAAGATGTGCTCAAGTTTTCTGGTATTTGTGTTTGGTTTCCTTATACGCGATCCCGTGGGAAGGTCTGCGATAGTGTAGGCTAATTGAGGCAGATGAGGTATTTGGTTCTATGCGATCACTAGTTATGTTATGCGATTGCGTAAGCTGGAGGAGTCAGTGCATCGTGAACGCGTGGGCTAGGCCACGTTCGCGGAGAGGAAGTGAAGCAGCAGCTGAGGTCACGCAATGTTCTTCACAATCGCGTGAAGAGGGACGCGATTGCGTATGTTGAGGACGTAGTTCACCGCGTTCACGTGGACATGTCCGCATTCGCGTAGTGTTAAATTTCTGGGCTATTGAGTTGTGCTTCATGATCGCGAAAGTATTTCCGCGATCGCGATTGAGGACTTTTGGACAGAATATTAAATCTCAAAAACGAGGGTTTGAGTTCATAACACATATTGATTTTGGGAGCTCGGTGGGAGGCCATTCTTGGAGATATTTTCAAGGGACTGATTGGGGGTAGGTGATTCTTACTTTTTTTGGTTAAATTCCATGTTTATGTCTTTGATTTCATCATTTAATTAGTGATTTGGGTTGAAAAATTGGGGGAAAATGGAGGAAAGTTCTTAGGTCGAATTTTGGGGATTTCAGCGAGATTTTGGTATCGGATTTGTATAATTCTTGTATGGTTGGACTCAATATCGAATGGGTGTTCAATTTTTATAATTTTGGTCGGGTTCTGAGGCGTGGGCCCCGGTCGACTTTTTGGAGCGATTTTTTAATTCTTAGCTAAGATCATTATTTTATTATTTAAATTAGTTTCCTATAGTTATATGTATAGTATGAAATTATTTTGGCTAGATTCGAGCAGTTCAGAGTTGGAAAAAATGAGGGAAAGGCCTTCTAATTGATTGATTGAGCGTGGTTTGAGGTAAGTGACTTGTCTAACCTTGTGTGGGGAAAATTCCCCTTAGGATTTGTTACTGTGGCGATAATTTGTGATATGTGCCACGGGCTAAATGTTGGAATTCCGGTTTTAGCTATGTAGTTTCCTTTTCATGCCTTAATTGAGTTACTTTAGCATGTTGTGGTCATCTTGTTTAGCCTAATTTCACATGTCTACTTGTCGTATCTCCTATTTGTAACTTGTATCACATGATTAGTTGAATTACTTATTTTTCTTGTTTTCCGTATTCATTACTTAACTGTGGAATATATTACTTGAAATTTCTATCCTTGAAATATCTTGTTGTTGAGTTTGGTGTTGAATTGCAAGGTCGTGGTTCTTTTGAGGCGAGGTGTAAGTTGTGAAATATCATTTATTTAGTTGTTGTGTTTTGGCTTTCGTGTTATTATTGCGGTGATTGTTTGGTTGTTGGCACGAGGTTTCTGTCGTGCTATTTTTATTGTTGCACAAGGTTTCTGCCATGCGGTTGTTATTGTTGCACGAGGTTTCTGCCGTGCGGTTGTTATTGTTTGCACGAGGTTTCTGCCATGCCGTTGTCATTATTGATACGAATGCGGTGGTATAAGGTCTGGGTATTGAAACGCATGCAATGAGATAAGGTGGGCTTGATACGCGTGGCTAGTAGGGGAACTACTAGAAGCCATGCGGTGTGATAAGGTGGGCTAAAACGCGGATGCTATTTTGGGAAAATAATTTTTAAAACCAAATATAAAGGATCCCGCGGTGATATAAGGAAAGATTGTGAGTTATTTTATGATTCGGGACTACGAGGTGGTACCTCAGCACTGCCCCTGTTGATCTTCCTTATTTGCTGTATTGTTTAGTTGTTGTTGCCTTAACATGTAAAATTCTTGTCTTCCATTCGTGTTGTATTAGCTTTCCTTGACTCCGTGTTCTTACTTCCCGTAAATTCTTTATTGTTCATTTCTTTGTCATTTTTATTATATCATTATATCTTCTGTTTGTTTCTTATTATCTCAAGTAAGGCCTTGACCTAACCTCGTCACTACTCTACCGAGGTTAGACTTAGCACTTACTGGATACCGTTGTGGTGTACTCATACTATGCTTCTGCACATGTTTTGTGCAGATCCAAGTACATCCTATCAGCCTCGGTGTTAGCGCGTTGCGTGGCTTGCTTATTGGAGACTTCAAGGTACACCTGCCCGTATCCGCAGGCCTCAAAGTCCCCTTCTATCATGTTCTTTTCTTATTTCTTTACATCTTTGTAGATAGTGATGTATAGAAGTGTTCAGTACTGTATTTAGAGCTTGTGACTTGTATTTATACCGATTTTTGGGAGATGTACATATTAAGTTACAGATTTCATTTCATATAGTTGTTGATGTTTTGAGATTTAAATTATTATTCTGTTATTCCGCATGTTTTGTTAGGCTTATCTAGTCTTAGAAACTAGGTGTCGTCATGACATCCTACTGAGAGGATTTGGGGTCGTGACACTAGGTCAAATCCGAATTGGGCTTGGTATTTGGGCTAAAAATAATTTAACTAATTGTCACGACCCAAAATCCATTATAGGTCGGGATGGTACTTAACGCCGCCGTCAGGCAAGCCAATGGTAATTTACCAATTTGATTACTCATCTTATTACTTTCGAAAACACAAATTTTAATAAGAAAAGGAGATTTACACTTCTAAATCACGGGAATGTACAACATTTGTAATTTATAAAAGAAATGAAAGGCGATAATAATGTATGAAACCCTATGCATTAACTAGTATAACCCCAAAACCCGGTGTCACAAGTGCATGAGCATTTCTAAGGAGTACAATAATAATACAACATCTATGCAGAATATAAATAAGACAGGAGAAAATAAATAGTACGATGGAGACTCGGTTGACTGTGATGCGTAGCCTGGATTGCAGCTCACATAAAATCTCCTCAACAGATGCGCCTATGCTGCAAGATGATCACCAAATGAACCTATCAAATCCCGCACATTTAGTGCAGAAGTGCAGCATGAGTACGTAAATCAATGCGTACCCAGTAAGTATCTAGCCTAAACTCAGAGAAGTAGTGACGAGGGGTCGGGATCGACACTTACTAGAGGTCCAATTAAATAATATAATAATTCATAATAGATATGAAGTGCACAGCGATAGTGGGATAAATCTGTAAATTTCATAATCTTTCAAATTTGTCTTTCAAAGTATAAATTTCTTGATCTTGTATTCTGCCTTAACATCTCAGAAAATGCTAAGTGTCAATATAAAAAAAATAAGGAATACAATAAAATACCGGGCATCAGTGGAAGGTTTATCTCGTGACTATTCGGACTACTAGCGATATAACGCGCGATTTTGCCGAGAGTCGAGCGGCACGAACTATAGATGCATCTATTATAGTGCCGAGGCATTCGACCCTCTCCACGAGAAAGAAAGGAAGTTACCGAATTAGAAGACACGTGCTTACAATACAGTACATGAGCACAAAATGAATATAATCTTTACCGTTTCTCAAATAACTCGCCCACAACTCAAAGTGTTAAGGCTCCGCCTAGTATATATATATATTTATTTCCTAAGTCTACCCGGACATAAACATGCTTTAGCTACATACGGACTCTCGTCACCTCGTGCGTACGTAGCACCCACAACTAGTTGCACATAACAATAAATATCATCTAGGGGCTAGTTTCCCCCTCATAAGGTTAGACAGAAAACTTACCTTGCCCCGAAGTTCCATGACCGGCTCGGGCACACGTGCCCGGATTCCGAAATTTCTCGAAGATAAACTTTACCCATAAAATTACGAACCCAAATATATGATTTATTTCCAATCCATGATCAATTTCATGGTAAAAATCCAAAAATACCAATTTTTAGGTTTTCTATCAAAATCCCAAATTTCTACTCCTTTCCGTGTTCAAATCCACATATAAACCATGTATTTAAATTACAATAGGTGGGAATAACTTACCTTGCCATAGATGATGAAAATCTTCCCTCCAGGAGCTCCAAAAATCGCCCAACCAAATGAAAATGTGAGAGAAATGAGCTAAGTCTCGGATTTAAAATACCTCACTACCCAGCGACAATCGCACATGCGGTCCATTAGCCGCTTCTGCGGCTCCGTACCTACGAGGTTTCCCATCACAGGTGCAGTTCCACTAAGCCCAGCCAAGTCCGCTTCTGCGGAAAAAATCCGCTCCTGCGGTCTCGCTTCTGCGGAGCCCTCACCGCTCCTGCGGTCCAGCACCAAAGGCCCAGCCCCTGCTTCTGCTATGCTTCTTTCGCTTCTGCGGATGCGCATCTGCGCGCCCAAACTCCGCACCTGCAGCCCTTCGCCCAGCTGGCCTCTTCCATTTCTGCGGAGCATTCGCCGCATCTGCGGGCTCACAGATGCGAAAATCCTTATCGTAGCTGCGGAAATACTTCTCGCACCTGCGACCACTGCCTAGCTCTCCCAGGACCACTTCTGCGATCCCTTAGCCGTTTTTGCGGTCTCGCACTTGTGAGCAAATCCTTCGCAGGTGCGGTAGCACAGACCTGGTGCACCTCAGCAGTTTCCCAAGTCCAAACTCGATCCGTTTTTTATCCGATCCGCACCCGGGGCCCCCGGGAGCCCGTCCAAACATACCAACACATCCCAAAACACGACACAGGCTTAGTTGAGGCCTCAAATCATGCCAAACAACATTGAAACTACGAATCGACGATTGAAATCCTTCTTTAAACATTCAAACTTCGACGAACGCATCCGATTCATATCAAAACATTTTGAAATGACGCCAAACTTTGCGCACAAGTCATAAATCACAATACGAATGTATTCCAAGGCTTGGAATTCCAAACGGACATCGACAACACCAAAGTCCACCTCGAACCAAACTTAGGAAATTCTAAAGGCTTCCAAATGCCAACTTTTCACGGTAAGCGCTGAAATACTCCCGAGTGGTCCGATACTCAACCCGAACATACGCCCAAATTCGAAATCATCCTACGAACCTATCAGAACCTTTAAATCCTGATTCCGATGTCTTTTGCTCAAAAGTCAAACCTTAGTCGATGTTTCCAACTTAAAGCTTCCGAAATTAAAATTTTCTTTCTAAATCAACTCCAAACTTCCCGAAATTAAATTCTGACCACACGTACAAGTCATAATACCTAAAGTGAAGCTACTCAAGGCCTTAAACCGCTGAACGATACACTAGAGCTCAAAACGACCGGTCAAGTCATTACATTCTCCCCCACTTAAACATATGTTCATCCTCGAATGTGCCAAGAACTGCTCCGGAGTTGTCCAAATCACTGTTTAACACCTCGTGCACCTGCCCGTGCCACCACTACCCAGTTGAGCACATTAGCTCAATCCAGACTGAACATGCTTCTTATAACCTTAGCTAGCAAGCTTTAGAACCAAATTCCAACTTCCGAATTTCTTTATAAGAACTGATTCTAACACACGAACACCGTATCAATCACCACACATTGTACCAAAACATGATCATGCACCTATGTTGAAATCATACCCTGCACCACATAAGTCAGTTGCCCAGAATAACATCCTCCGACCGCAATAGCTGGAATTTCACGAATCTGATGCCCGTAATACGCCTCACGACACATATAACTCCTGTTCCAACTCTCAAAATGTTGCCACGACGGCAGAGATGTGTAGAAACTAATAACCACCTGCCGAATCAACAAATCATAGAGTCTCTCCTCCTGACAAGAATCATTACCTCATTCTGAACTGAATAACGAGATTTGTTCTTTACTATACCCTACATAACTCCGACCGTACTGATCCCGGGTCCAATGACCTCGTCTCACGTAGTCCAAGCTACTCAGGCAACAAGCCATCTCAGACACTACCAAAAATCTTATATGACGCCCACAATGTGCCAACAAGCTACAAACTCGAATGTGATACATAAGGAAAAACGAACTCTAGAAAAGGACTACCCAACCTGCGTAACGAATAAAACGGCTGAATAGATGTTGTGAACCTACCTCAAGGATGAAAAACAAGGCACATAAAATAAGTGTAAGGAACTATGCTCAGTATCTCGTTGTTGCGGCGTGCAACCCGATCCAACATGACTCTGTTGCGGCATACAACCCGATCCAAACATAAAAATATTGCGGCGTGCAACCCGATCCACGTAACATGCTCGTGGCGGCGTGCCACCCGATCCAAACAATATACCCGTGGCGGCATGCCACCCTATCCGAACATAACAATCAAAAAGAAAACACACATCAAGTCGTAACACTTATACTTACAAAATGCCCGAATATCGACCACAAGCACGCCAAGTGCTAATACAAATCCTGGGGAGATGGATAGCGCCATACGCTACAAAACCCAAGCACAACTAAGGTGCGATATATGATCTGCATTTCGAGAGCCATCCTGCTCACATAACACCACAAGCTACGCGGGGCCTCAACACATGTGTGAATAATCGAGTCGTCTCACAACCCACATGGTACAATAGAGATTTACATGGAATAGCTTACAACGTGAATAACATCCCATGCCCGATGCCTCCTCCGTAAGCAATGCTATGACGAACGAACACATCCGACCTGACATAGAGCACACACTCACATTAGACCCACCAACGGACCTCAAACCGATTCTAATCATACCATACTGGGCCAATAACCTTCCAAAGATCCATAATGGCCCTATTCATGACACATAAGAACAACCATCAAATCTGAAACAAACTCAAACAGTCCACAGCCCAGGGAATAGAACGCATCTCAGGCATAAACTCTCACATTTGTGATATTACCATAACCTCTATACTTGGTTTTAATTTTTCACAATCAAATGACTGATATGCCATACTTATAAAATTTTCTTGTGGGGCACGCTCCCACGACCTTCTGCACTAGGTAGCAAAATCTGCACCTCTATACCACCAACTGTACTAATTTTGTAAGGCAAATCACAATCTGCAAATCAATACACAATGACTATTCCACAGAACACCATTCTCTGTCGACACTAAGATAGCGCCAGCTCACTCTAAACATCTGAATTCCTCCCTGCTCATCCGAGCTCGTGACATTTCTGTCACACCGAATCGCAACCTTGATCCTCCACCTTCAATTCCCATGCCGCTCACTGTACCTATCATGCCGCTATGCGAGAGTACAGGAATTCATCATAACCCCTGAACTACTAGCAGAATAAATACTTCATTGGCTAGAAACCTTTCACTTAGCTCATTTCCGAAGAACCCATGCAACACGCAACTGAATTCCCAAACCGCAGAAAATACAAACCTCAAGTCTTGATCTAAACCGCCATGACTCCTCCGGAATCCATTTACGCTACAAGGCCATTTGAATCAAATACCTCCCAAATCAATCAAGTTGTGGTGGTTGTCAAGCCCGCATGTACAACCACAAACCATATGTATAACTTCACGTGCTGAAGGAACTGATCATTGCCACAATCCTGATTCAACCATTACTAACCGACCCAACTTCATCCAATTTACTCTCGACTTGCCTTAGAAATAATAATAGCTCCATTCAAAAATGTAACGAACTAAATCTGCACCCATCCCGAGTGACCCGCATCACGAGACCACATCGTCTAAATACTCATGAGCCACCACATACTCTTCTTATGCGCACAATAGCATCTCTAACTGGTACACCCATTATGCAAGACCTTTCGCGAATCCGAAGATATTTCATCCTTTACCCCAATACTGCACCATATACCCGAGGATAACATAGAACATTCCAAGTTCCGTTCGCAATCCACTGCAAAAGCTCGGTCCTTAACCACACAACAGACCCGAAATCCTCAGGCACTGCACTTTAATTCTTGAACCCACTAGGACCGTTGTTGAGAGTCACCCACTCTGACTTGGTCCCGAATATAACCAAACTCTAACGCTCTGCTAGCACATGAACACCCTCTGAAAGAAGCAACCACCTGAATTCTTTTCCTTGTACATTACACCCACAAGAAGCATAAACTCTGAGTCTTTCCAAAATCTGCACCTGAATCGATAAGGCGAAGGCACACATTCATCAAGTTCCTTGCTCGAATTACCCCTTATATTTTCTTTTCTTAGTCATAAATAATCCACCTATGCATCGATAACAAGAACCGCACAAGCAGACAACCACACGATCCAATCGTAGACTGTGGGCTCCCCCACTTAGCTTTAAGCTACCATCACATAATGTAGAGCCCACAACGATTCCTCCTTCTCAATTACCATGATCTCGCACCTTTAACCCACCAAATTTCTCGAAGTATTTTGTTAAGCTTTTCATGAAACATTCCGAATTATCGGCCACGATCGCATACTCGACCTTCTGTTGGGTAGTAAGTGGAACTCTTCGTAGAAACCTCATCAAAATCACGCAACCGCTAAACTATTCATAGGAGATAACCCACATGTGGTATTCCATGCTGACATCTTCCAATAACGCTGCACCGGGTACAACTATCACGAGTTCAGTAACCCTCCTTGGCCCATGCTCGTCCACCAGTTGTACAAGTTTGTTCCTTCCCCATTGACATCAACTGAAAGTTCAACAATACCTTCCAAACGTAAAGTAATGTTGCATCCGAAACGATAATCAAATCTTCACACCCCTTTTCGTTTCAAGCAAACTCCTTTCTGCCATATTCAATCTTTCTCCGCACAGTAACCACCATTCCAATTATAATCCGTGGACCTAGTCACTTTCCACCATGCCTCCCAAATCGCTCTACTCTTCCTCAAGGTACGTGGCTATCCTACCACGTAATCCATATGCTACTCTATCACTCCCACTTCGGTCAAACCATCTCCTTTAAGCAACTCCTCGATCTCCGCTTTTCATACTTGGCCTACTAGTAATCCAACCGCCGCGAGACACCTCCCGCCATGTCCTTCCTCATACTCTGCTGCCCAAATATTGCCTCAAATTACATCCATACCTGTAGCACCGGAACTAATGAATTGCTACCAACTCTAAACCTCCTAAAAGATTATCTTTCTCGAGCCATCAACACTAGAAACAACAATTCGATTCTGAAACTGCTAAACTCCGCTATTTATGACAACTGCTTCTTAGGTGCCACTTTCCCAACATCCTGCCCCGAAGGCAAATCGAAGAAAACCATAACACTGGTGAACCTTAATGTGTTCCAACAAGGATGATGATATCACATCACAAATGAGAATTCCACCACGCTCGAAAATACCAAGTCTCGTCACATCATCAACCAAGGCCTGGACATCCATAGTCTAATTGCATTTCCTTTGCTGGAATTGAATGTTGAACCTCTAAATCATGCACTGTGAAATCCTCCTTTCAAGTCATTCACTACCTCGACATATAAACAAGCACCCTACCATCACACCAACATTGTGCGATAACAACGCATAGACATCATAGCCATCCGTGCACAGTTTGGAAACCGTAGGGAATACAGATACTGAGCTGGAACAAAAGAATTTCCTTCCGCAAGGCGACAATAATAGCCTGCCCGAACATGCAGGGAAAAACATCTTGCACCACGTCTGCAGTACCAATACAACTCCTCGACGCCCAATTGACAACAAGCGCACCATGTCGTGTAAGATTGAGTAGGAAGGAAATAAAGGCACAAGCCTCAATGGAATCAAACCGCACGATGAAGAAATCAAGAAGGGAAGTGCTCCTAACAGCCCTGTATCCTCTCGAAGATAAGTACAGACGTCTCCGTACCGACCCGCAAGACTCTACTAGACTTTCTCAAGACTCATGAGACCCAAGTGAACCTAAAGCTCTGATACCAAGCTGTCACGACCCAAAATCCACTATAGGTCGTGATGGCGCCTAACGCCATCGCCGGTCAAGCCAACGGTGATTTACCAATTTGATTACTCATCTTAATACTTTCGAAAACAAAAATTTTAATATGAAAAGAAGATTTACACTTCTAAATCACGGGAACGTACAATATTTGTAATTTATAAAAGAAATGAAAGGCGATAATAATGTACGAAACCCTAAGCATCAACTACTATAACCCCAAAACCCGATGTCACAAGTGCATGAGCATTTCTAAGGAGTACAATAATAAAACAATATCTGTCCAAAATGCAAATAAGACAGGATAAAATAAATAGTACGATGGAGACTCGGTGGACTGCGATGCGTAGCCTGGATTGCTGCTCACATAAAGTCTCCTCTACAGATGCGCCTACGCGCCAAGATGATCACCAAATGAACATGTCAGATCATGCACATTTAGTGCAGAAGTACAGCATGAATACGTAAATCAACGCGTACCCAGTAAGTATCCAGCCTAACTCCGGAGAAGTAGTGATGAGGGGTCGACATCGACACTTACTAGAGGTTGAATAAAACAAGTCTCGTCACATCATCAACTAAGGCCTGGACATCCATAGTCCGATTGCATTTCCTTTGCTGGAATTGAATGTTGAACCTCTAAATCATGCACTGTGAAATCCTCCTTTCAAGTCATTCACTACCTCGACATATAAATAAGCACCCTACCATCACACCAACATTGTGCGATAACAACGCATAGACATCATAGCCATCCGTGCACAGTTTGGAAACCGTAGGGAACACAGATACTGAGCTGGAACAAAAGAATTTCCTTCCGCGAGGCGACGATAATAGCATGCCCGAACATGCAGGGAAAAACATCTTGCACTACGTCTGTAGTACCAATACAACTCCTCGACGCCCAATTGACAACAAGCGCACCACGTCGTATAAGATTGAGTAGGAAGGAAATAAAGGCACAAGCCTCAATGGAATCAAACCGCACGATGAAGAAATCAAGAAGGGAAGTGCTCCTAACAGCCCTGTATCCTCTCGAAGATAAGTACAGACGTCTCTATACCGATCCACAAGACTCTACTAGACTTTCTCAATACTCATGAGACCCAAGTGAATCTAAAGCTCTGATACCAAGCTGTCACGACCCAAAATCCACTATAGGTCGTGATGGCGCCTAACGCCATTGCCGGTCAAGCCAACGGTGATTTACCAATTTGATTACTCATCTTAATACTTTCAAAAACAAATATTTTATTATGAAAAGGAGATTTACACTTCTAAATCACGGGAACGTACAATATTTGTAATTTATAAAAGAAATAAAAGGCGATAATAATGTACGAAACCCTAAGCATCAACTACTATAACCCCAAAATCCGGTGTCACAAGTGCATGAGCATTTCTAAGGAGTACAATAATAAAACAATATTTGTCCAGAATGCAAATAAGACAGGATAAAATAAATAGTATGATGGAGACTCGGTGGACTGCGATGCGTAGCCTGGATTGCTGCTCACATAAAGTCTCCTCTACAGATGCGCGCCTACGCGCCAAGATGATCACCAAATGAACATGTCAGATCATGCACATTTAGTGCAGAAGTGCAGCATGAATACGTAAATCAACGCGTACCCAGTAAGTATCCAGCCTAACCCGGAGAAGTAGTGATGAGGGGTCGACATCGACACTTACTAGAGGTTGAATAAAACAAGTCTCGTCACATCATCAACCAAGGCCTGGACATCCATAGTCCGATTGCATTTCCTTTGCTGGAATTGAATGTTGAACCTCTAAATCATGCACTGTGAAATCCTTCTTTCAAGTCATTCACTACCTCGACATATAAACAAGCACCCTACCATCACACCAACATTGTGCGATAACAACGCATAGACATCAGAGCCATCCGTGCACAGTTTAGAAATCGTAGGGAATACAGATACTGAGCTGGAACAAAAGAATTTCCTTCCGCAAGGCGACGATAATAGCATGCCCGAACATGCAGGGAAAAACATCTTGCACCACGTCTGCAGTACCAATACAACTCCTTGACGCCCAATTGACAACAAGCGCACCACGTCGCGTAAGATTGAGTAGAAAGGAAATAAAGGCACAAGCCTCAATGGAATCAAACCGCACGATGAAAAAATCAAGAAGGGAAGTGCTCCTAACAGCCTTGTATCCTCTCGAAGATAAGTACAGACGTCTCTGTACTAATCCGTAAGACTCTACTAGACTTTCTCAAGACTCATGAGATCCAAGTGAACCTAGAGCTCTGATACCAAGCTGTCACGACCCAAAATCCACTATAGGTCATGATGGCGCCTAACGCCATCGCCGGTCAAGCCAACGGTGATTTACCAATTTGATTACTCATCTTAATACTTTCGAAAACACAAATTTTAATATGAAAAGGAGATTTACACTTCTAAATCATGGGAACCTAAAATATTTGTAATTTATAAAAGAAATAAAAGGCGATAATAATGTACGAAACCCTAAGCATCAACTACTATAACCCCAAAATCCGGTATCACAAGTGCATGAGCATTTCTAAGGAGTACAATAATAAAATAATATCTGTCCAGAATGCAAATAAGACAGGATAAAATAAATAGTACGATGGAGACTCGGTGGACTGCGATGCGTAGCCTGGATTGCTGCTCACATAAAGTCTCCTCTATAGATGCACCTACGCGCCAAGATGATCACCAAATGAACATGTCAGATCCTGCACATTTAGTGCAGAAGTGCAGCATAAATACGTAAATCAACGTGTACCCAGTAAGTATCTAGCCTAACCTCGGAGAAGTAGTGATGAGGGATCGACATCGACACTTACTAGAGGTCGAATAAAATAATATAATAATTTATAACAGATATGAAGTGCACAACGATAGTGGAGTAAATCTGTAAATTTCATAATCTTTCAAATATTTCTTTCGAAGTATAAATTTCTCGATCTTGTATTCTACCTTAACAACACAGAAAATGCCAAGTGTCAATATCAAATAAATAAGAAATACCATAAAAATGCCGGGCATCAATAGAAGGTTTATCTCGTGACTATTCGGACTACTAGCGATATAACGCACGATTTGGCTAAGGTCGTTCAGCCCGGTCTAGAATAATGTATACACTGCTGAGGGTCGAGCGGTACGAACCATAGATGCGTCTATTATAATGCCGAGGCATTCGGCCCGCTCCACAAGAAAGGAAGGAAGTTATCAAATTACTAGACACGTGCTTACAATACAGTACATGAGCACAAAATGAATATAATCTTTACCGTTTCTCAAATAACTCGCCCACAATTCAAAGTGTTAAGGCTCGGCCTAGTATACATATATTTATTTCTAAATCAAATTCAGTTGTAACTTTAATTAATTAAGCCAGCAGAACGAGTTCAAATAATTAAATTATTACATGATAAAGTCCTAAGTCTACCGGACATAAATATGCTTTAGCTACGTACGGACTCTCGTCATCTCGTGCGTACGTAGCACCCACAACTAGTTGCAAATAACAATAAATATCACCTAGGAGTAGTTTTCACCTCACAAGGTTAGACAGGAGACTTACCTCGCTCCGAAGTTTCATGACTGGCTCCAACATCTCTCAAACACCTCAAACCGATGCCCGTCTCTCCAAAACTAGTCAAATAAATAAGCAAATCCATAAATATATACTCTATTACCCATAATTATTAATTCATAACAATCCCCAACTCCGCTCTAAAAGACAATAAAGTCGACCCTCGGGCCCACGTGCTCGAATTCCGAAATTTCTCGAAGATAAATTTTACCCATAACATTACGAACCAATTATATGATTTATTTTCAATTCCATGACCAATTTTATGGTAAAAATTCAAAAATACAAATTTCTAGGTTTTATACCAAAATCCCAAATTTTTACTCCTTTCCATGTTCAAATCCACATAAAAACCATGTATTTAACTTACAATAGGTGGGAATAACTTACCTTGCCATAGATGATGAAAATCTTCCCTCCAAGAGCTCCAAAAATCGCCCAACCAAATAAAAATGTGAGAGAAATGGGCTAAGTCTCGGATTTAAAATACCTCACTGCCCAGCGACCTTCGCACCTGCGATCCATTAGCTGCTTCTGCGGCTCCGCACCTAGGGAAATTCCCATCGCAGGTGCGGTTTACACTAAGCCCAGCCAAGTCCGCTTCTGCGGACAAAATACGCTCATGCGGTCTCGCTTCTGCGGAGCCCTCACCGCTCCTGCGGTCCAGCACCAAAGGCCCAGCCCCGCTTTTGCGATGCCTTTTTCGCTTCTACGGATGCTCATCTGCGCGCCCAAACTCCGCACCTGCGGCCCTTTTACCAGCTAGCCTCTTTCGCTTCTGCGGAGCATTCATCGCATCTGCGGGCTCGCAGATGCGGAAATCCTTCTCGCACCTGCGACCACTGCCCAGCTCTCCCAGGATCGCTTCTGCGACCCCTTGGCCGCTTTTGCGGTCTCGCACTTGCGACCAAATCCTTCGCAGGTGCGGTCACACCAGACCTGGTACACCTTAGCAGTTTCCCAAGTCCAAACTTGATCCGTTTTTGATCCGATCCGCACTCGGACCCTTCGGGACCCCGTCCAAATATACCAACACATCCCAAAATACGATACGGGCTTAGTTGAGCCCTCAAATCATGCCAAACAGTATTAAAACTACGAATCGACGATCGAAATCCTTCTTTAAACTTTCAAACTTTCAAACTTCGACAAACGTGTATGATTCATATCAAAACATTTCGGAATGACGCCAAACTATGCGCACAAGTCATAAATCACAATACGAACCTATTTCAAGGCTTGGAATCCCAAATGGACATCAACAACACCAAAGTCCACCTCGAACCAATCTTAGGAAATTCTAAAGCCTTCCAAATGCCAACTTTCTACAATAAGCGTTGAAATGCTCCCGGGTGGTCCGGTACTCAACCCGAACATACGCCTAAGTTCGAAATCATCATACGAACCTATTGGAACTTTTAAATCCCGATTCCGAGCTCTTTTACTCAAAAGTCAAACCTTAGTCGATTTTTCCAACTTAAAGTTTCGAAAATTAAAATTTTATTTCCAAATCAACTCTGAACATCCCGAAATTAAATTCCGACCACACGTACAAGTCATAATACCTGAAGTGAAACTACTCAAGGCCTCAAACCTCTAAACGACGCGCTAGAGCTCAAAACGACCGGTCGGGTCGTTACACTAATAGCCATTTTTTATTTAGTCAAGGAATTGCAATTGTAGCCTTTTAGTTTTTTAACCCTTTTAAAATCAATTTACATAAACTTAACAATTTAAATAAAAAAAATATGGTAAAATTATAATTACTATATGTTGCTAATTATTTTAATTAATTATCTATAAATGACACACATTTCGAATTATAGCACTAATTTCAAAATATTAACATAATAACCTAATTCACTAGAAATTAAGAGTAATTTTGTCAATTTATAAAACCTATGTAATGTATATACAAAAGCTATTTTTTATTATAGTAAATACATTTGTAATTACAAAATATCAGTACTACATGATTAATTTTGAAACTAATACTTAATTAATTTGTAAAATAGATATTCATTAATAGAAAATACTTTTAAAGTATTTATTGTAAATTATTAAGCGTGAATAAATTAATTTTAAAAGGGAGGGTCAAAATTGGCCGTCAACACCGCAAATAACATCACAACCAAGAATCGAAGATCAAAATCATTCTCTTAACATTCAAACATTCCAACTTCGCCGAACTCTTCCAAATTACACTTAGACATTTTGGATCACAACCAAACTTTGCACACAAGTTTTAACCAACTAAATGAACCTATACAAGGTCTCAAAACTATAATAGGAATCTGATAACACCAAAGCCAACTTCCGATCAAACCATGAACTCTCAAATTCTTCAAATTGACAACTTTCAACAAATATAGCCAAACCTTCTAGGACCATCCA
Organism: Nicotiana tomentosiformis; assembly: GCF_000390325.3. Taxonomy (NCBI): domain Eukaryota; kingdom Viridiplantae; phylum Streptophyta; class Magnoliopsida; order Solanales; family Solanaceae; genus Nicotiana; species Nicotiana tomentosiformis. The sequence continues at coordinate 61,445,856 of NC_090815.1, read as the reverse complement.
AATTTAAACCCGAACATATGCCCAAGTCCAAAATTACCATACAAATATAATGAAACCATCAAATACCAATTTTGATGTCATTTAAACAAAAAGTCAAACCTTGGTCAATTCTTCCGAATTAATCCCGAACTTACATCAGAACCAACCATATACGCAAGCCACAATTCATCATATGAAGCTACTCAAGGTTTCATACCGCCGAACGGTTAAAGCTCGTTACGACCGATCGGATAAGTACGCATTGGTTCCAAGTGAGGTGTTTAAATCTCCACATATACACCAGGCCTAATTTCTTATAACGCTACTTCTTGTTAATGGAACCCATAATCCCTTCCTTTCTTCGATAGATTCTTTCTATACACTACTCGTATTATGCATTTGAAATTAGACCTTCTATCTTTAATTATGACATTAGATATATTGGTCATGTATATCTTGAACTATGACATTTATTCCAGCAGCCTTCCAAAAAATCCAAATCCTACCATTTTCCGCCTGAGAGTAATTGTGAACTGTACTCTACCCTTTGGCTATCTTATCCATACTATTGATTGTTTTGCATTCCTTTACTCTTGTTTTCAATATTCTAGAAAAATTAATTTTATTCTTTGTAAGAAAGTTCCTCATTTCCCTCCGTTTGAAGGGCTTATTGATGGCCCTCACTTTCCAAATGAGCCAATGCATTATAAGGCTTGTTTCCTCCTCCTTTTTCGAGGTCTATCTGCTTCCTGTATCTTCAAATTTCCACTAGACAAAGGAGAGAAGGAATTCATTATTTTCATCTCAGCCACCTTTTGTGTTAATTCTTGTCATCCTCCATGTTGTACCAAAGCTACATAAGACACATTTCCTAACTTCTGCAAATGACCATTTTTAGCCTGTCTGACATTGTGTTGACATGAGTGCTACTAGTATTCTGACTTGCTACTGTATCATTTTGCTTTTCAGTAGGCTGTATGCTGTCCTTTTTTTGTCTAACCTCCCCTTGTTGGGCACTTGTAGAGGAGGATCAACTTTCTACATCTGTTTACCAATCTATTCATGCCCTGGGTTTGCTTGTTTATTATGTCCCTCTGTTCTATTCTCCTCCTTGCACTCATGCCCATGCATTATATAGACTTTCACTCATACACAACTTCTTGTGTGAATATCCTCCTCATTGGGTCCATCATGCCAATAAGCGCTCTTAGTTCAGTTCGGTAGAACATGGGTCTCCAAAACCCCATGTCGTTTTGGTAATTTCTTTGTGACATCCATCTCCACCAAGAATCTAGCATATGATACTCTGATCTGTTTTATTGTACACTCATCTGCAAAGAGAGCCTTCCTCAATCGATTAGCAACCTTGCTCAGTGTTTTAGGCCCCCAACATTTAAGAGGTAAGATAGGAAATCTCACCCATATAAGCATAGTACGGGAAAGCTCTTGCTGGAAATCAAAATCAGGTGTCTAAACTTTCAATATCATTGGCCAACTTTTGAATTTCGCTATATAAAGTCCATCATCGTGCAAGTAAATATCTGGCAAAGCCACAGAACTCCAGTTATAAGCTACATAGTACTCATGTAATCGAAATTAAGGGTATCCCCCACCACATATACCACCAAAGCGTTCCTCCACTTTTTTGTATGTTTTTCAATTTCATCCGACACCAACACAACCATAGGCTTCCCTTCAATTATAGATGTAGCAATAAAATTAAGGAGCATAACATTGCTTACCATGCTGTTTTGAGAGAACAATATTGAGAATGTCGATGGTTTCTTCTCTTTAATTCCACCAAATTGAAGTTACGGAGCCACTCTTCTTGTTTGATTCACCGTTTCCTACTTATTGGTTTACTATAAGGCTGGCAAGTGGGCCGGTCCAGGCTCGGGACCGCGGGCCAAACGGCTAAACGGGCCAGGACCGTTTGGTCCGGTTTTAGCGGGACTGGTCCGGTCTCGTGGGCCTGTCCTATGATTTGGGTCCGTCAGGCCCGGGACCGTTTGGCCCGCCAGGGCCCGGGACCAGTCCGGTCCCTTAGCAGGCCTAGCGGGCCCAACGGCTATTTTTAAAAAAAAAAACAAAAAAAAACCGTTGGGCTGTCAAAAATAGCCGTTGGGCTATTTATGAAATAGCCATTTAACCCCTCAACTTTGTTTTAATCCCAAATTTTTTATAATTACACTTTTTCCCTATTTTTAACTATAAATACCCCATCATTATTTTATTTTTTCTTACAAAATCATTAATCTATCACAATCTCTCTCTAATTTACTTCTATAATTGCTACTATTGCTTACTTTATTGTTACAATTTGTGAAACAATTGTGAAGTTGGTGAATTGAAGTCTTCAACGATAATCAATTTCCAACAAGTTGTTCGTCAATTCGGTAAACTCGTTCCAACTCTTAAGTTTTAATATTATAATTTTGTTTGTTTTATTTACTTTGCTTGATTAATTAAGATGGCTTATTCCTTAAAAAATATGTTTAGTAAAAATAAGGAAAAATCGAAGAGTGGTGAATCTATTGGCCAATATGTTCCTCCTCCACTTCCCCCGGCTCCCCGACCCAAACATGTTACCCGTCCTACACCTCCTATTCTTGATAGCGATAATAGTTTATTACAATTTACCGAGAGTCAATTTTTCCATAATATTGCACCCGGTGAACAATTAAACCATAAATATATGAATGCTCGTTATGGTAATCCAACTATTGATGAAAATGATGATGAAGAAATAGATTTTGATGAAACGCAACCGGATGGTGATACACCCACTAGTCCTGCTCCTGAAGTTAACCCAACTAATAATAATCTAGATGATCCCTCGTCTGACCCTCCTATTAGTGCCCCTACTTTTTCTAGACAACCTCCTAAACGGGCAGAAACATCTCTTGTTTGGCAATTTTTTACTCAACTAAGAGAAAAAATAGGGCTAAGTGTAAAACTTGTGGCAAAGAGTTAGTTTTTCAATATGTTGGAAGTCGGGGGAGGGAGGGAGGGGGGGATGGGAAGTTTGACTAGACACATATTGCTACACCCTTAAGATAAAGCTAGATATTTTCGTATGAAAGCTTTGGCTGAGGGGACAAGTACACCTAGTCAGGCTGACCTTAGTACCGGGTCAAATCAATTTCAATCGGGAATTAACACTGTTACCGGTGGTATTTTATATTATGATCCAAAAAAAGACCGGGAAGAATTGGAAAAAATGGTCACTGTTATGTGCTTACCCTATAGTTTTCCTTCTAACCCCCACTTTATGCATTATATTAGAAAAATTTATAATCCTACTTATAAAGGTTTTCCTCGCACAACCGTAAAGAGTGATATTTATAAATATAAACATGAATATGAACAATATTTGCGCTATTTATTTACTCATATAAATTGTCGTCTTGCTATTACAACTGATATTGGTAGAAGTGGTAATGACTGTGATTACCTTACTGTTACCAGTCATTGGATTGATGAGCATTGGATAATGCAAAAGCGCATTATTGCTTATAGAATAATTAATTCACGTCACACAGGGCAGTTTATTTTTAGTACTAGTGATTTTTCACAACTAAATGAGCTTGAAGTTTATTTGTCACAGGTAATTGAGGAAGTGAATGCCGACGGCTCCTTTAATATTTTGGAATGGTGGAAGGACAAAGAAAAACACTTTCTGATTCTTTTAAGGATAGCCCGAGATATTTTAACTATTCAAGCTTCAACAGTGGCATCAGAGAGCGCTTTCAGTCAAGCAAGACTTCAACTCGGTGATTATAGAGCGTCTATGAGGGAGAGCTTGGAAAAATCAGTACTTTTCAGAGATTGGATCCGTTCGGAAAGAAGAAATTTTGGACTTGCTGAATCACAACCAGAGGTAGACGAAGCTTACGAAGAAATGCTAGCTGAACTTGCGGAGGATGATGCTTCGCCTGGAAGCGGTGATGAGCAAGCTTCATTTTCGCCACCACCAACGAAAATTCCTCCGGACCTTGAAGGATTTATGAAATTTGTAAAAGATACCATGTAAATTAATATGTAACTTGTATTTTGGCACATCTTGATTAGTTTCTTTTTCTTCTCAATGGCGGTATTAGCACCTTGTTGTGCTCATTCCATAGGGGAGAGGAAGACTAAGAAAGATATTGCCATAATTTTTAATGCTATAATAAAAATATAACGTATTGATTTGAATATCTCTTTACAATATTTTTGTTCTTTTATATATCTTAAGCTATACATATAGTATAATATAGTATAGTATAGTATAGTATAGTATATATATATATATATATATAAACTTATATTTATACTATACTATAGTCTATACTATATATATACTATACTATACTATATATACATCTTAAGATATATTATATATACATAGTATACTAGATATACTATATATATATATATAGTAGATATACATGTATATATAGTATATCTTAAGATTTATATATAGTATATAAATCGAATATAGCTTATATATATATAGTATATCTTAAGATGTGTATATATATATATATATATATATATATATATATATATATATATATATCGAATATATCGAATATATCTTAAGTTATATATATAATATATACTATACTATACTATAATATATGTACATCTTACTATATATATTATATATATCTTAAGATGTATACTATCGAATATGACTTATATACTATGTATATATAGTATAGTGTGTGTGTGTGTGTGTGTGTGTATATATATATATATATATATATATATATATATATATATATATATATATCTTAAGATGTATATATAGTATATAAATCGAATATAGCTTATATATCTTATTTCTAACTGTTTAGTTTATATTGCAGAACTTGCAAATTTGTTTGATCATTTTTCAGAGGGTGGGGAAAATACTATAATATATATACATAGTTTATAACATATTCGATAGTATACATCTTTAGATATACTATATATACATCTTACTATATATATATATATAGCTTATATATCTTAAGATGTATATATATCTTAAGATCTACTATATATATATATATAGTATATCTTAAGATGTATATATAATATATTTTAAGATGTATACTATGTATATATAATATAGTATATATATTTTAAGATGTATATATAGTATATAAATCGAATATAGCTTATATATCTTTATTACTATTTTTTTTCTCTAACTTCTATAAAAAAAAAAATTAAAAATACAAAGTTTCTGTTGGGCCCGTTTAGGCCCGGGACCGGCCCACTTAACCCGGGACCGTTAGTTCGTGGTCCCGGTCCCGAGCCGGTTCCAGTAATAAGTCCGCAAAGCCCGGGACCGTTTAGAACCGGACCGCATAGGACCGGCCCACTTAGGATTGAGCCCGCGAAGCCCACTTAGGACCGGACCCGACCCACTTGCCACCCCTAGTTTACTGCATCATCTTTTTGGCTAAGGTTTCCAGCTACAGATCCATTCACGTGCTTTGATTCTTCTTGTTTCTTTCCTATTGCTTTGTTCCCCAGACACCAGTGTCTCGCTAGTAACTGGTGTCTTCATCTGTGTGTCCCTACTGGTGCTTCCCGCCACAGTGAGTACTGTCGGTGAGTGAGTTACGTTGCCGAATTGTTATTGAGTAAGAAGTTTATAAAAAAAAAAAAAGGTGGTTTGACATGTTAAGTTTAAATGTGGATTATGACCCATGACACATTTTTTATGATAAAAGTCTTCTTCTATTTTTTCTTCTTTGTACCTCACTTCCGTATGATAAGAATTTGATTAAAAAAAAATTCTATTATATTCATATCTTCTCATTTGTCCATTTAAATGTAATTTTTTTTATTTTGGCTTATCATTTGCTACTGCAAATGCAAAACAAGAAGAAATTATGAAAATTACTTAATTAGCTAAAAATGAATAGAATAAATTTAGGACCAGTGAATACACAAGTACAAGTACAAGGGATCCAAATAGGCTATATGACTTCACTCTAAATTATTTTTCCCAAAGAAGAATTTAGAATTGTACTTCATATTAAAAAAAATGAGAAGCGCTAAATAAATTGTGTGTCTCAATAACAACTTTTGCAATTAGGTAATAAGGTATTCTCATTTTTGTTGTTGCTTTTCACTAAGTGACATAACCCTAATTATTGGATTCACAATTAAATATTTAATATATTTAATAATTTTTTTAATATACAAAAATAGAATCTAAGCAATAACTACTAAGTTTGTGTGAACCAATACCTAATACTCTATCTTCGTCCTTAATGACCCTAACAAGGGTCTAGGCATCAATGGATAACATTCTAGAGATTTAGCCTCTCGAGACAAACCATCAACTCATATTTCAGTGAATTCTGGGTATATTGAAAAATACTAAAAGGTATTCCATACATTTCTTAAATCTTCCCGGAGCAAAAGTTCGAGCACATATTTCACATACATATATATGTGTTTACCCGAAAAATTGGACAGAATTAAATTTATATATAGTTCTAAGGATACGTGATATAACTTAGTACAAATTGCAGAGTGAAATAGAAATATATATATATTCTTTGACAGATGGAATGAAATATAAGGCAGAGAAAAAGGAAATGTTGATGAACAAGGCAAAGTAAATGAGCTCAAAAGTGTATCTCTGAAGTTGTCTTTTTTTTACAATGCCCCTTATGCTTACTAGAATTCTCCCCTTTATATTAAAGGGATCCTACTTTATCTATATAAAAAATATATAGTGGAAAACCCATGATGAATTGTCTTTTTCTCGATTCCTGCCAAGATTCTTTCCCCTAGTGCGGTTGCAACGGCTCTTGTCCGTGAGCTCGATACCGGCTCGAGCTCGGTATTGGATCGAGCCCTCGGCCTTGGTTCGAGCTCGACTCTGACTCGGAGTCTCGATATTCGGGGTGAGTGTTGGTCGATCTATGCATCTTCGATAATCTCCGCTTTACCTCGTAGTTCGATTTGGATATGAGCTTGATAATGATACGGAGCTTGTCGTTGATTGGTCTTAGAGCTCGGAGCTCGAGGCCCTTACTTTGGACCTCGACCCGTCGTCACGCAGATACCCTTTGATCGAAGTATTATCACCTCGACCAGTCCGCACGACTTAGTTAATCGATTTTGACCTTACACAGATAGTCCCATTATTTTTCGGAAAAGGATGTGGCGAGAAACGATATGATTTCCCAACAGATCGATCAGATATATGCTAACGTCTGCATCGATCCCGGTCTTGACGTACGTGATAGCTGTCTCATCGATTCAGTTTTACCAAGGTATTTAATGTGTGTCAGATGGTGGTCGGCCACCGCTGATATTGAATCGTCATTGCTTCAATCTATAAATAACCCTTCCCTTTACCATTCATCACTTTTGTGTCTTCAATCTTCCAAATTTTCTAAGTTCCCTTTCGTCTTTTCTGAGTTTTCTGTCTGCAAATCTATGAGTTTTACTGCAAATTCTTTCTTAAAACACCAAATACTCTCGTTCTTTGTTCACGGAATTTTAAATGAAAAAACGTCTAAAACTGTTCCGCAAAAAGAGACCGCTTCTTTATACCTACTGGTGGCGAGGATGTGGAAGAGCCCCGCCCTGAGGAATTCGTTCCGGTAGGGTGCTTGACTGTAGCTGATTTTAAAATTGAAAAGCCTTCTCCAATACCGGGTCGGTGTGAGCCGATGTCGAGGTACCAATGTTCAATTATCGAGAACGTTCTTGATAAAGTCATACAAGAATGCAACTGGGATAATAAACTCGTAGTAATCCCATTGCATGATGAATCAATTACTACCCATGTCGAAGGGTTCTTAAGTGTTTATACTTATCCCTTCACGTTGGGCCCTCTAGACCCTGTCATCGTTGCCTTCTGTAAGAGGTATGATGTGACCCTCGGCCAGATCCACCGTTCCTTTTGGAGGATAGTGATTCTTCTTTGATTTTTCTCGAGCAAAGTCGAGGGGCGTATCTTCACCCTCGATCATCTTATGCGCCTCTATAGTCCCCGACTTTATCGAGGAGGGTTGATCAAGCTTGCTCGCCGAGAAACCAAAGCGCCATTCTCGAGCATAGATGAGACTCGGGATCGGGGTTGGATGGGCCATTTTGTTCGAATCAAAACCTCGGACCTGATCCCTACCGATGACTTACCATTTCCCGAGAAATGGAATATGAGTCGTGAGAGAACGTTTCTTTTTGATTTTATGATTGCCTTTCATTTTGTTGATCCATTTTTCTTTTCTTATCACAGCCGTAGCTCGGATGCCGGAACCGATCCTGGATCTTAAACAACGGGTCGAAGTTCTGGTGTTGCAGAGACCATACTCTGAGTGTGCTTGGGTCAAATTATCAAAGGGTCGATGGGAGGCCCGCAGTCATGGTAAATCTTTTTATCAATTTGTCTCTTTATCAGTTTGTATGGTAAATCTCCATTTTCCCCCTTTGTAGGACTCGGGAAAGATGTAGTCATGAGGCCTCCATCTCGCGGTGAAAAAGTTCCTGCCCTGAAGCAGGTAAAAGAAAGGAAGAGAAAGGGCGTATCGGGCTCCCAGAGCTCGAAAAAAAAGAAACCGGCTAAGAGATCTCAAAAGTCGAAGGGGGGCTCTGGTGTTATGTCTTCGGAAGTGGCCCGCCATTCAAGGGACGAGCCTGAAGAAGGAGAGGAGAATTTAGTCTACGTACGGGCTAATGTTGTTATTCAATAGTCTTCCAATTTGGTGGAAGCAAATCAGGGAACCCTGGCCAAAATCCCAAAACAAGAAGAAGTCGAGATTATCCCTTCTTGAGCTAAGATGATTGAAAGGGATACCGAGGGTGGGTCTTCTCGGGCAGTAGAAGATATTTCAAGGGATGAGTTCGGGATAGTTGACATTACCGGATCTCCTCAGATTTTGGATGCCATGATTCGAGAGGCCAGCATATTGGAGGATCGATCCTATGAGGGTATTCATGAGTCGGCCGATATCCACGGTTTTCTAGAGGGGCTTGAGTTAGGTGCCTCGGAGGAGGTTATCGGTTTTGGTGGAATGCCGGTACCCAAAAAAGCATCATGGTCGGGTTCTACTGAGCCTTCATTGATTCACAAACTGGTGGACTGATTCCCAGCCCTGAGTATCGATCCCGATCGAAGGCGGAAGATAGTGCTCTCTGTACCTGAGGATACTCGAATTGTTTCTCCCCCTGTGGGGATTGCTAGTTACCTTTGGTCCTTGGTGACCGAAGAAGATCAATCAGTGATGAATGCGGTGGGGCCCGCCTGTCTCTTCAACGAGGCCCAACATGCTTTGAATCGGGTAACTCTGATGGCGTTTTTGCCACTTCTTTTATACTTAGAATTGTAGGTCATTCTAATATTTCTCCTTCTGTTTGTAAGCTTCGGTGTTGCATCACGAGGCCTTTCTTCGAATCCGGGAGGAGCATGATGCCGAGGTTCAGAGCCTTACTAAGAAGAGTGACTCGTACAAGCTCCTTAGTGAAAAACTTCGAGCAGATTTGACAGCGGCTCGGGAGGAGCATGAAGAGATGGCTGAGTAAGTATTCCGAATGTTCCATGATAATGAAGATGAAAAAGAGATAACCACTAACTATCCGATTCTGCAGGTTCGGTAGAGGATCGAGCAGATTGGACGGCTTAACTCACAGGTAGATGTGCTACTGGCCGAGGCAGAAGAATTGAAAAAGTGTATGGATATCCTTGCCTCGAAAAAGGAAGCCGTTCAAGCTCAGTTGGAGCTGTCTGATGCCCAACTTCGATCTGCGAAAGAAAATGCTTCGAGGCTGATCAAAAAGATGAAAGAGCTTCAACATCGGTTGGATTTGGCCACTTCAGATAAAGTAGATTTGGCTAAAGAACTTGAAGTGGCCAGATCTGAGGTGATCAGGGCCAATAAAAGAGCTGATGCAAAAGTAGCTCAGTTCAGGATCGATGTTGAGGTTAACCAAGCCAAAGCTAAGAGCATGGTCGAACATGCAAAATGGCAAGCTCAGAGAGAAGCTGTCGAAGAGGTCAGAGCTCAGGGCTTCGATATTGGGGCCGAGATTGAAGTCGCCAGGGCGGAGGAGAACACAGCTCGAAGGTTGGCCTTTCCTGAGGAGAACTCCGATGACTCGAGGGAATCTGAAGATGAGGAAGATGCCGAGAACACGGTCTCTGATGAAGATTGAATCATTTAGGGCCTTAGGTCATTTGCTGCGTTCTTTTGATACCACTTTCGGTTTTTGTGTAAAGAACTTCCTTTTGGCATAGTTGCCGCCTTTGTACAAAAATTTGTAAATATAAATCTTTCTTCCTTTTGAAGCAAAATAGCCTTTTAAGCTAAATAGATAGTTTGAATTTTAATCTCTGTTGCCTTCGAGCCTTGTGGGTAGTCCCCTTTGCTTTATCGGGCTCGAACAGCCTTCAGCTTTTAAATAGTCAAGTGTTCGTTTGGACTCGAAGTGATGAGTAATGTTACTCAAAGTAATGTAGCCTGTAGGTGTAATGGTCGAGTGAGTGCTCGCTCGAACTTGAAATAAAAGTAGCCCATAGGCTTACTAGTCGAGTGAATAATTCGAACTCGAAGTAATGTAACCCGTAGGCATAATGATCGAGTGAGTGCTTGCTCAAACTCAAAATGAATGTATCCCATAGGCTTAGTAGTCGAGTGAATGACTCGAACTCAAAGTAATATAGCCCGTAGGCGTAATGGTCGAGTGAGTGCTTGCTCGAATTCGAAATAAAAGTAGCCCGTAGGCTTAGTAGTCAAGTGAATGATTCGAACTCGAAGTAATGTAGCCTGTAGGCATAATGATCGAGTGAGTGCTTGCTCGAACTCAAAATGAAAGTAGCCCGTAGGCTTAGTAGTCGAGTGAATAATTCGAACTCGAAGTAATATAGCCCGTAGGTGTAATGGTCGAGTGAGTGCTTGCTCGAACTCGAAATAAAAGTAGCCCGTAGGGTTAGTAGTCGAGTGAATGATTCGAACTCGAAGTAATGTAGCCCGTAGGCGTAATGGTTGAGTGAATGCTTGCTCGGACTCGATCCTGTTTGCATAGTAAATCTTGGATATAAGATATCGGTAAAGAAGAGAGCTTTCTTTGCAAATCATTATACATGTGTTCATGTTTTGCGTCAGGGCTCAGGCCAATTACATGAGCATGGTTCGTTTTGACCATTTGGCTCTTACAATGTTTCCCGTCGAGACACTGTTTGTCATGAAATAACGAAGTAACTTCGTTTACATCGTACTTGATAATTGTCGTTGATATGCTTGATGACGATGGTATGCCCCCAATATTTGAGGTTGATTGTAAGGAGGCCTCGAATACTGTTGAATTATTCTGAGTTAGCACGATCAATAGCTGCCTCATTAAAAAACCTTGCAGAAAAACCCATTTGGGACAAAACCGGTCTAAGGGAAAAAAAAGTGCAACGCGTGCTTTCAGACCTAAGGCTTCGTGTTGAATAATCCATCTTTATTCCTGATCGAGTTCATTAATCCTCATCTTTGGTCGAACACCTGCATTGGTTAGTTTTGAAATATAATTGAACGGGGGGGGGGGGGGGGGGGAGAGTCGTACCTTAGCAGTAGTAGCATTTTAGCCGTTTATCACACCGAACTCGTAGGATTTCCATTATAGGGCCGGTATCAATTTTTGATCGATCTCTATTCTCGGTTGGCAACCCTTTTAATAACGGACCCAAAACCCAACTGATTGTCTTCGATTCTTATTTTGGGTTGATATCGATTATGCGTATCGGCCCAAGTAATAGCTGGATACTCGATCAGGTTGTGTTTCAGCCACCGTGAAGCCATCGAGCTTCGTTCATTTAGTCCTTGAGTGAAAGCTTGAACAGCCCAATCGTCTATGACTGGAGGTAGATCCATTCGTTCCATTTAGAAACGAGATACGAATTCTCTTAGCATCTCGTTATCCTTTTTCTTACCTTGAATAGGTCCGACTTCCTGGTTTCGACCTTTATGGCCCCGACATGTGCTTTTACGAAAGAATCTGCAAGCAAAGCAAAAGAATCGATAGAGTTAGATGGTAAATTATGATACCATATCATTGCTCCCCTTGTTAGGGTTTCACCAAAGTTTTTCAATAATACAGATTCGATCTCATCGTTCTCTAGATCGTTTCCTTTGATGGCACATGTGTAAGAGGTAACATGTTCATTGGGATCGGTCGTTCTATTATATTTAGGAATATCGGGCATGCGAAACTTCTTTGGGATAGGTTTAGGAGCCGCGCTTGGGGGGAAAGGCTTTTGCACGATTTTTTTTGAATCCAACCCTTTTATCATTGGTGGAGCTCCCGGGATCTGATCGACCCTGGAGTTATATGTTTCTATTTTTTTATCGTTGGCTTCGACTCGCTTTGTGAGTTCCTCGAGCAATTTAGTAATTTCGGGAGTAGTCCCTGATTCTTGCTCATTTGACTTCACTATGACTGGCTCCGTTCTGTGGGTGATTTCTCGAGATGGATTGGGCTCCGGCCTGCTTTGTAGTTGAGTTTGGCTCTACAACTGAGCTATTGCTGCCTGTTGAGCTTGCAATATTTTAAAAATTATATGCAAGCTGACGCAGTTTTCCTCGACATTATGGGTATCTTGAGCTGCAGATCGAGTGTCTCTATGAATGCTATTTTTGGGTTCTGAATGTAGGTTCGCCTCAATGGCCACATGCGAATTGATATCAATCGGTGCTTCAATTCAGGCTCCAACGGCGTCGACAAGTGGTCTTTCGGTGCTGGGTGTCAAGTTATTATTCCCATCTTAAAGACCGGCTTCGTTGTCGATCGGCATGGCCATTTGACTGGTAGTTAGTCGTTGCTAATCCGAAATCCAAGATATTTTCGGAAACAAGCGCAAAACACAACGGTGTATTTTTGCAGATCCGTATCAAATAACCACTATTATCCTTAGCCCCACGGTAGTCGCCAAACTATTTACCCATATACAAATCGGACAGAGTTAAATTTGTATATGGTTCTAAGGATACGTGATATAACTTGGTACAAATTGCAGAGTGAAATAGAAATATATATATTCTTTGACAGATGGAATGAAATATAAGGCAGAGAAAAAGGAAATGTTGATGAACAAGGCAAAGTAAATGATCCCAAAAGTGTTAATCTCTCTGAAGTTGTCCTTTTTTACAATGCCCCTTATGCTTACAAGAATTCTCCTTTTATAGTAGAGGGATCCTACTTTATCTATATAAAAAATATATAGTGGAGAACCCATGATAAATTGTCTTTTCCTCGATTCCTGCCAAGATTCTCTCCCCTAGTGCGGTTGCAACGGCTCTTGTCTGTAAGCTCGATACCGGCTCGAGCTCGGTATTGGATCGAGCTTTCGGCCTTGGTTCGAGCTCGACTCTGACTCGGAGTCTCGATATTCGGGGTGAGTGTTGGTCGGTCTATGCATCTTCGATAATTTCCGCTTTGCCTCGTAGTTCGATTTGGATATGAGCTCGATAATGATACCGAGCTTGTCGTTGATTGGTCTTAGAGCTCGAAACTCGATGCCCTTACTTCGGACCTCGACCCGTCGTCACGCAGATACCCTTTGATCGAAGTATTATCATCTCGACCAGTCCGTACGACTGACTTAATCGGTTTTGACCGTACACACTATGCTTCTTAGATTTATTCTTTGTCAATATTTTCATAGATCTTAGTAATAAGCTTCTACGATTATGTTAATTTATTTGCCTTACCCTGTATCCTGATGGTGCAGCTTTCTTTCCTCCGTGTAGTTGGAATTTGCATAGATTTAATTATTTTCTGTAGTTTTATTTATTATTTTTCTCTCTTTTTTCCACCAATGCTTAATAACACACTTTTTTAAAGCATATGATTTTGCTCACTACTAGCCTAGAGTTTACAAGTAACCTAGTGATGTAATGGGAGGCCATATTTTTGAGCTCATTGAATGGGAATGAGAGAGAAAGGAGAGGACTATTAGGTATATTTAAAATGTTAAATCTGTAGGGTTTAAATTTCAAAGAAGTCATATCTTATCTGAAAATATGTATGATCTCTTTTATATTCTGCAATCTGAAGCTTCATGCCAATCAGTGGACGGAGGCTGGAGTGGTATGATGTATGTCTTGGATCAATCATCTGTTTAAATAGTTCACTTTTTTTCATTCATTTTTGTGCCAATTTAAACAAGAACGTTTCATACTTCAAAGTTAAAAAAATAAAATCATATATATGTCACGTCCCTAAATTGGGTAGGACATAATTGGCACCCAATCTATACTAACTCGTTGAGTGAATCATGTTCTGGTTACTTGAAGTACTGAACTGTAGGTTATATTCAAATAATTAATAATAAGATCCCTAAATAATAAAAGTATGAAAGTTGATTACAAAATCAACATTAAAAGTATCTGTAGATAAAATTCACTATCAAGTCATAAGTCTCTAACTGATATCTAAATACATAAATCAATGGGGTATTCCACGAGATAGTAATAATAATAATAATAATAATAATAATATATGTCTAAAAGTAATTAGAGGTCTGAAAGAGAATTTTCTATCGTTGGAAAGAGTCAACGGAGCTCACCAACTATCTTATAGTCACATACCTTGTCACCTACAAACTCAACGCCTGCAACACGATGTGGCAGGTCCAAATGGGATAAGTACCTCCAATGATACCCAAAAACTCTAATTTACAATCTCTCATGTGGGGGACAAAATTAGCATGGACATAAATATAATAAAAATATAAAAAGTAGAGTAGGTAATTCGCATTAAAACTGAATAATCTGAAGCTAAAATTGATTATGAGGAATAGTTGAATTTAAACTGATAATTGAAAGCTGAAGCTGAAAACTGAAAACTGAATTTGTATCTAATATGAAACTAAAATCTGAGTAAAAAACTGATATCTAAACAGAAACTGAAAACTGAGTTATTCTTCAATAAATAATTTTTCAGAAAAGATTTATGCATAATGGACCTGTGTATGTGAGCATATAGGAACACGTAGAGGGGAATGTCGACCTATCTCCCAGCAAAGAATTTGGCCATACGTATGTAAACATCTAGGAACACGCACAGGGAGTATCGACCTATATCCCAGCTCAAATGATTAGCATCTACGGTAGCTAACCCAGGCAGCCGTGACAGTCATGCTCGAGGAGGTGGGCTACTTCTCTTTTTCTAAATGTGATCACATTAATATGAATCTGAACTGAAGGTTTGAGTAATACAAGCAATTTCACAAAAGCAAATAACTGCTACAAGTCATACAATCTTATCATTTTCTGTTATAGAGGTTTTCAGTTGTATATATAGTTTATTCTGAAAAGTAAGTGTCACAATCCAAAATCTACCATAGGCCGTGAGGGCGCCTAACTCTACTTGCTAGGAAAGTAAACACATTAAAACACTTAGATAATCAAATTTGGATCTTATTACAATTATGAAATATAAATAAAATCAAAGAAATTCTTAATTCACACAAATGATATCGTAAACAAGAATCTCTAACAATAACATCCCTCAAATCCTGGTGTCACTTAGTACATGAGCATCTAATAATCATAAAATTCAAAGTCTAAACCATCAATACAATAATGTTGAAATCAAATAACAGTACCAATAAGAAGGAAAGACTTCAAGGGCCTGCGATCGCTCGTGCAGCACTACCTCGAGTCTCCTGATGCTCAGCTACTGAAATCCCGTCTGATCTCTGCTGGTACCAAGTCCAGGATCTGCATATTAAGTGTAGAAATATAGTGTTAGTACAACCGACCTCATGTACTCAGTAAATATCAAGTCTAACCTCGAAGAAGTAGTAGCGAGGATTTGAAAACTTATACTCACTTATATAAACCTGCATAGTTCAAATCATATACAACAATAGAGAAAGACAGCTAGGAACAATGGATATCCATCAAAAAGTACACCACATAAAGATAAAAAGCATGATCCCAAAGTGTTCATGTGCTGAATCCACACAAGGGAGGTGATATGTATGAAATAGCCTGAATCCAAAACCACAAATCTGCATATAGAGATGATATACATTAAATGGCGTCTATATGAATGCTCCTACACGAATCTAGGATGTCTATGCATACTCAAGAACCACTCTCTTTTCACAAATTGGTACAAATCTATGTACCTCGATACAATCTGTGTATCTCATGTCAATAGCTCCGATGCATGTATAAGATGTATCAGATAACATATGTAATCGATATGCATGAATATGATATCTATTATGCATGAGCCCCAACTCGATACAAATCCATGTACCTAGGACAAGTATATGCATCTCGTCACAAGTCTCTTATATTATCATAACCCGGCACTAGTCCAAGTGCCCGACACAAGTCTATATATCACATGTCATATCCCGGCACAAGTCTAAGTACCCAACACAAGTCCATGTCTTTCACCATATCCTAGTACAAGTCCATGTACCCAACACAAGTCCACGTATCCGACACAAGTTCATGTGTCCATGCTTACACAACCCAAAGTAATATGAGTGATCACTTGAATCTAGAGGGACGAATCCATATTCAAGCGTGTAAAAATGGCTTTATGGCTCAATCAAGTATCATATATTCGCTCATAGTATCCATGGTGCTTATTGGTGACGTCCAAATCTACTATTAAAAAGTAAATGGACACGGTTGCATGCAATATAATTTGCCTAACTATGAGTCGGGGTCGAATCCCACAGAGAACAATATATAGACAATTAGGCGTGTAAGAGAATTATCACTTGTTATGCTAAGCCAAACACTTAAAGAGTGATTGTGAAAATATTATAGCTAAATACGGAAATATAAACTAACCTAGAAAGCAAGAAAAATGATCAATGGCTAGAAGCATGGATGTATTGGGAACTACACTAAAGTAACGATCCAATATATTTTACGATTTTACAAATATGAGAGAGTTTATGTTAATTACCCTCGGGTATTTATTCTATATTAGCTTCTTTTGAATACTAACAAGACTTCCTAATTGAATTATCCCTAAAATAATTAAGAGATTAAGCACACCCGAATATAGCTACAAGTGGTTCAATCCTATCCCTAGGTAGAATCTATAAAGTGAGGGTTAACGTCTCAAGTTCTTGTTAATTAATCTTTCCGAACCCCAAATTATCTTTTCCAAAATTAATTCGAAGTGAATGGGCGAGTCCTAGGATTAGCTAATCCCTTTGGAAACATTAAAGAAAAATAATAATTAAAGAAACAATAACTCACTTCATAATAAATAAAAATCGTTCAATACATAAGCACAACAAGATATTTAATCCACACTTTAAATATGAATATTCCCATAAACAAGATTCAAGTGTTGAAAAAAATACTACACACTTAGATATTTAATACAAAGCAAGGAAATGAAGAAATGAACATAAACGGGTAAGAAATTCTCAACCAAAAGTTTCAAATCTTCAAGACCCAAGTGTGTGTGCAAGAACCCTAGCTCCAAAACTTGTGTTATCTCTCAAGAGATGTTAAAGATGAGTAGAGAGTGGCCAAAGATCTTTTACAAATAAGCTAGGCCGTGTATTTGTGGGTTTGGAATGGAGCATATGTGAATTGCCAAGTTTGTCCAGAGCTGGAGCCCGTTGACCGCACCTATGGAAGCATTCATCGCAGGTGCGCCTCCGCAAAAGCGGACATTTATTCGCAGATGTGAAACTTGTGGAGAATTGTCTACTCTGCAGAAGCGGCTTTGCAAATGCGGACATCAACCGCAGAAGCGGATTCGTGGTCGCAAGTGCGCTTCTAGTGCAATTTCTCTTATTCTGCAAACGCGACCTTTTCTCGCAGGTGCGGTCCCGCAGATGCAGTTTCACTGAAGAAAGTTTGCACTTCTTTCCGTCTTTTTTTGCTCAATTCCACTTCAATTGACTTCAATTCTCTTCAAGGTTCATTGTATCTAAAAATCTAGCACTGCACACCATAGATCACCTCATTTTATAATTAAAGGACACGAAAACTAAAGAAAAGAAACTAGAATAAATGGTAAAATCACCACTCATCACTTACCTCCCAAATCCGTATTGAGTACCAATAATCCATCATATGTCCATATGTATGTGGGAGAATGTATGTGTGATGCGCCCAGATGTAAAGAATGGATATGCGGATATGTTCATGAATGTAATATATGACTATGGCTAATCATGTAGCTCTACATCACAAATATAGCTTATCATGCCCAGTTCAATAAATAATAAAGCCTAGGTATGTTTCTAACAGGAATAAGATTAGCCACGTAGTCACATAATCAAATAAACATGTGTATGACTACGCCTCAACATAGTAAACTAATTTATCATGCCAATATCAACGAGTCATAAGCCTAGGCATGAAATTCTGATTATAATTAAACGTAGCTACACAAGCATAAAGTTATCTAAGACACGTGCAAAGAAATCACATAATCCAAAAATGTCATCAAAGTGGCCCAAGAATACCCGAACATATTCAAAACCTAGTGCATGCATATACGCTCGCCACCCTGCATATACACCGCTCCCAAATTATTTAGCAAAGAGTACAATAAGGCATTATGGGAAAAAGTTTCTCTTATAAGGTTAGGCAAGAGACGTACCTCTTTTTGGGATAGCTTTAACCTTAAAATACCTCTTTACATTTAGAAATAACCTTCAAATAACTACAATACCCACGTCAAAACAAGAAGAACACCGCAAAAATCACCCAAATCTGAGCTCTAGAACTCCGGAAAATCCATTTTTAGTGAAAGAAACGAAGTCTAGTTTTTAACCACCCAGGGCCTCCGCACATGCGGCTCCCTTAACTCGCACCTGTAACTTTTTTCACCAGCGGGCCTAATTTTGGCACCTTCGGGGTCACATGTGCGAATCTCTTTTCGCACCCGCGGTGCACCAGCACTAGCAATTAGTTCTTATACTAAATAGGTATAACTCTCTTAAACGGCCTCGAAATTCGACAATTCTTGTTGCTATGGTTTCGTAAACACGATGTGTATCTCATGGTCTAATCGAAAACAAAATTTATAGCTCATTTTCTTAATGTGGTACTATTTATGCTTAAAGAAATGACATCAAGACATCAAATACGAGCATGACATGACCCAAACCTATCCAAAACTCATCAAAATCCAACTACTAGTTGTACACAAGTTCAAAACCATCATAGAAGACTGTTGGAACTTTCAAATCATGAATCCAAGCTTGTTAAGTCCACTATTTGGCAGTGGTCAACTCAAATTCTAACACTTAACTAGTGCGCAACTCAAGTGTCCGAATCACTCTTAGACACTTCGGATAGCTTCCAAACTTCACAGATAAGTATAAAATAGCCATACGAACCTGTTCCATGCCCCGAAATCCCAATCGAGCCCCGATATCACTAAATCCAATTGTTGGTCAAACTTAACATCTCTCCCATTTTTCAAATTTTCATCTTTCAGCAAACTGTGCCAAATCCTTCTAGGAACTTCTAAAATCAAACCCGGGCATACGCCCACCTGCAAAACTATCATACAAATCCACCGAAACCATCAAAACCTAATTCCAATATCGTTTTCTCAAAAGTCAAACATTGGTCAACTCTTCTAATTTGAGGCTTCATAATAAGAACTAACTGTCCAAAATCACTCCTGAGCTTCTCTAGGACCAAATCACACCTACCCGCGAGTCATGTATCCTCTGATGTACCAGCGGGAAACATCAAATAGGAAAATAAAGTCCGATATCTCGAAACGGCCGGTCGGGTCGTTACATTCTCCCCCTCTTAAACAAATGTTTGTTCTCGAACGTGCCAAAAAACTTTCAGAAAACCATCAAGTAACTGAGATACTCATCATGCATATTCCATTTGGCGATCTCATGCTGTCTTCATATAGATAATATCTTTAACACACCTCAACAGAGGATTTCTTCATCAATCTCAGCTCATAGGCCCAAAACTCATCTTTAGTACTTGATACTTCCCGGCATCCAAATTCTGGCATACTTCCACCATAACACAACACACATCCATGTGCCCCACACAAATTCATATGTCTCATCATAATTAGGCATAATACACATGCCCGACACAAATCTATGTGTCCAACATAAATCCATGTGTCCCACACCAATATCACTCGTACGGACAACTCATGTACCAATAATTATATCAATATAACATCATTGTGACGTACAATCTGATCCAATCATATCAATCCGCACTGAATGTACAATCGTCACATAACTCAAATCATGTAACTGTATTAATATGCGGAGATGTACGCATATCCCAATAGATTCTATATGTATGATCTGTTAAATTATGTCTGCTAGTTCCATCTTGTCGAGATACTCAAACAACCGATCACAATAATATCCGAGCAAATTCCAACATAATCTGATCATGCTTCTTATCAATATCTTCTCAAATGAATCAAACCCAAAAAGAACAACATATCATTCCAGTTGATCTTTGGTGCTACATCCGTGCGACTCCTAGCACTAAATAAGCAAATCTGGCCCGACATAGAGCATATGATCACAATGAACTGACAGAAATCATCCGAGCTGATATAAAACTCCTCCAAACTGGATATGAAGCTTTCCATAACTCCATTTGAAGGCTCCCATGATCCACTCAAATATATTCCGAAACCTCTAAACCCCAAATCTTCATTATGGATATCAATGTAATCCCTTGTCGACTGCATCAATAAGAAAACACGTTGGCAGCCTGACCTTCACGCTCTTTCATATACACAAGTCATATAGTGATTTGACATAACTCCATGAGACTCAATAATGTTGAATATCCAAATCTGCCAACCCTGAAGTCCACACTGAACCTTATCCCATCATAAGCACAATGAAAATACTCTGACATCTAGACCACATGTTATGACCCAAAATACCAATCTGTCGTGATGGCACTTAACATATTACTAGGCAAGCCGACAATGATAAACAACTACGCATTTGAATTAAAAACATGATTTAATAAGTTCAACAGTGTAAAGTCTCATAAATAACTGATAAAAATCGCTGCAACTCAACTACAACGATCCCAAAATCCTGGTGTCACCGAGTACATTAACTACTAATATCAACATAGTCTAAAACTCTAGTACAAGTGTCTGAGAAAATAGAACAGTACTAAATAAGTCATACCAAATGGTGAAACTTCAACTCGCCAGATCTCCTCCTCCGTCTTTTCAAATCAAGGCGAGTTAGGGATGCTAGCTGGCTTCAATGTTGATATTCAACACCCAGAGGTCAAATTCAATGACCTTCTGGGTATTAGGGTTCTGACTAGCTGTCTCCCATACCTCATCGATTACCCGACTATGCTCACATCATCAATTCATCGTCACTCTTCACTACCATTTTGAATTCAGTGAAATCCTAATGGAACAATGGCCACTATAAATAAGGGCTTTAATGTTCTCACCTAATAGCAACCTAACAATCTTCAACAGACATAGCTAATACACCTGACTCTTTCTGAAAATTAAAGATACAGTAAATTTTCGCTTGAGCTTTTCGAGTTCTCACTCAAACTCTATTTTTTCTCTTTCTTTGGCTTTGAGTTCTTCACTGGTAAAAAAGCTGAGATTTGATTCCTAAATGTCTAGCGTGAACACTCGTTTGGTTTGCTGCTCAATAGCAGGTCAGTATACCTCTATCCTCTCCCTTAGTTGTTTCATTCAAAATCACAAACATGTTATTGTTTTCTTGGTTAACTGCTTAGTTTATAATGTTTATTTAGCCTTTAGTCACTTATTTTGTTCATTATGATTTGTTGATGACCTATGATAGACTATTGTATCTATTTAATATTAACTAAGTAGTTGTATAACCTTAATGACCTCCTTTTCCGTATTGAATGTCCTATATGTTTGAGCTGTTTAACATGCTGATTTCTCACATTTGCCTAAAACCTCAGACCTTGCTCTAATATTCTGTTATAACTTTCATGTTACATTTTGAGTTTTGTTAATGTCTTGTTACAACTTTCATAATCTTTATATTGCCTTTTGAATTTTGTTCTACTTAATACTCTGCTATAACTTTCATGCTCATCATGTTGTATACTGCATTTTACTCCACTTGATATTTTTTTATAAGCCCTCATGACTCATCATGATATGTTCTTCTGAGTTTTGTACTTAGGTTCTGTTATGGCCATCATGCTTAACATGCAGCACTCTTATAAAGTTTTGCTATCTTACTTAGGCTTTTCTGTTTATCATGCCATATCCTTTGAGTTCTATCATGCTATATTTAGTGTTGTTATTGAAGTCTCCATGTTTAACATGCCATGTTCTTTAGATTCTGTCATTCTGAGCTTGGGATGTTATTAGATGGTTTTAGCTGGGGTATATATGGAATGCATAGGCTAACCCTGCCTTAATAGGTTAAGATTTATGGGACTTGAGAGTGTTAAAAAATACTTTCATGAATGTTAGTTAATCCTTAAGTACCCTCTGAATCCTCATTATGAGTGCTTTATATCCATATCTAACTGCTAGTTTGAACAGCCCTATTGGAATAGATTTTCCCTTGAATATCAGTAGAGTCTATCATGATCAATCTATTTCCTGTGAGCTAGACTATAGTTGTGCCCTGTTAGTATTCTGAATATGACTCCATCATGTTTAACTATTCAACTAATCCTGTGTAGCTGATTTGAGTTTGTTAAGTATGATATCTCCCCTTTCCTTAATCCCTAATGATACTTACAATCTGATTCATCAATATTTGGGATTCATCATGTCTTGAAAAGTCATAATTTTGATTGAAATCTCTCTGTGTGAGGAGTTTGGTATGGACTTTGTTTATCCTCTATGATTCCACATTTGAACACTGTTTTAAACTTATATTCAGTCTTTTCTTTCCTTAGTTATTCCGGATTGAACCTGGTGTAAAGGAAAACCTTCTACTATTATTTGATTGAATGCAATAGCCTGCTTGTGTTATTGTTTGAATCCGTATTAATGATCTCTATTGATTCAAGTAATATCATTAATCTAAGTGCATGCTCATCTGCGATCAATGTTAAGGCATTAGTCTATGTATCCTAAAGCTGTTATAATACCAAACTGTGTGCCTTATTTGTCTATGAGATTTGTGATTTCTGTTTGTCCAATTTTCAGCAATAATAGCATAAGTATTCTTGTTGTCATATGTGCCTAGAAGTCTGATTTTCAGAACTTATTCATATGTGTGCTTCCCTTATTTAATGCTGAAATATAGAAACTATTCTATGTATCCATTTCTCTGTTATTCTGCTATGGAGAGTAGGCTCATGTGGTAGGAAATGTCCTAGAGGTTGGTTTGCATTGAGAAGGACTCATTGGCATTCAAACCTATAGGGAAGAGTTAGTCATTATTCATTAGTGGTTAAAGGTATTTGGGAGTAGAGTGTAACTCTAGGTTGGGCTGCTCTCCCTTGCACAAGCATTGCTCTGGGCCTTGAGACCCTTGGGAACTTTGAAGTGTCGAGAGATTCAAAGGGGGCATCAGCCTTAAGAAGAACTCTCTCCTTAGCAATTAAGTCATTGACACTAATTACTCTCTTTACGTTTGGTGTTTAATGGCAACGAAAGGTATACAATGTGAATAATTCACTATACACAACCTTCACATTAGCATGATTCCCTTAGCATTTAGGTACTGTTAGTAATCTCTTCTTTTAATTTTTGCTAGTATAATTTCCTTAAGCATTTAAAACTGTTAGTGATTGTTTTAATCTTTGATTGAGAATTTTATATATGGATATGATATGTATACAATACTATTATTCTAATGACCTACTCTTTTATTTTTTGGACATGTACAAATAATTTGGGCATGCTGAGTTCTTTAAGAACTCAAGCCCAAGTCTAACTCTACTGTGGTCCATGGGTCTGTCGTCGCTCATCATTTGATACTTCTGGCCCTACCTTTTGAGGCCCAAACCCCCTAGAGTCACTTCTTTCCCTTCATCTCTTTACTTTACTGTTTCACCATCTTTTAGTCACACTATGTCATTGTTCGTTGCTATTTCCTGTTTGTTATCTCTCATTATGTATGTGACAAGTATATATATTGGATCAAATATTTATCCTTATCTTTTAATTCATAGAATGACTTAGGCAAGCCTAAAGAACTTAGGATTAAAAAAGAAGCCTTAGTTAGCAAGTAATTTCATATCCGCCAATCATAAGCTGTTATTAATTTGCCATACTTTACTAACTCTTTTCTTAAAGATTTTTGAAGTCCAACGGCTTAACAAAGGCAGCCGTCCCTCTTTTCAAAAAAATCAGAATTGTCGCGGTTTAAACTTACAAAAGGAATTAGCTAATTCAAAAATACTAAGGTGTTGCTGCACTAAAAAGGTTTTCAAACGGTTTTCTACTTCAAAACCAAGGTACACCTTAGACTCATTTGCATAACACTTTTTTACCACGTTGGAATTACTCGAACCTCCATGATTTAGAACACAAAAGGCTTTAACTTGATTTTCTTTTCATACTTACACAAACATTTCCATCTTTCAAAGTTTTCTTTTAAGCTTATATATATATATAATATACTAACACTAATTTTTCAAAAAACCTCCCTTTAAATCCAACTCCTTTAAACCATACTTTCTTTTGTAGAAGTCATGTCCTAATATATGGTAAGCTTTACCCTTAAAATACTCGTTAAGGCATAGTATAAATAATTAATTCTAAATCTAGTCTAAGTCCTAAGGAGCTACCTCAGATAGATTTTAGAGGGTGCCTAACACCTTCCCCGTAGAAGAACAAGAACCCTTACCCATGATCTCACCGGTTAGTAGACCAATAAAGAATATAACCTTTAGTAATTAAATAGGTACCTTAGTATACCTTTAAATATTAGGTGGTGACTCACATTCATCAACAACAGAGAAACCACAAGTTAAATCTTGTTTTGACTAGTGCAAAATAGGATACAACAACATGGCGACTCTGTTGGAAAATTTTCACACTTAGGTTTTGACCTTAGTAGACTTAGACTAAATTTGACATTTAGACTTATTTGTACGTTGCTTTAATAGTAGCTAACTTGCAATTACGTGCTTACCTGCTTTATTTGCTCTTTATGCTTACTATCATACTTATTGTTGCTACACCCTTATCTGTTACTGCTTTATATATACTGTCATCACATTTCTTCCTATTGAGTCTTGGCCATACACTATCACACACAATGGCACGCGAGAGTTGTCTTTTACAACCCTTCGAACCTCTTTTCAAAACTCTCTAGTTTTAGAGAATGGCTTTGTCAGGTCAACTGACATAACTTCTCACAGCCTTCAGTCTAACTCAAAAGTAGGAAACACTCTACTCTTGCAAGAATAGGTCATACTACATAAACCTTAGGTGCATCGGTCCTTGGCATCAACACACAAGTAGGAAAGTCACCCTAATGTCTATAGGTTATTCACCCAACGACATGATTTATGTGAAAAGACAAACAAACCTGACAAGACACTTAAAGATCCGAAGCAAACACTTACTAAACACCTTTCTTTTACCCACTTCAGTAAATAAAAATCAGCCAAAACATCGCTGAGATTAACATATTGATGGGAGAGCCACACAAGTTGAAGCAGTGGTGGAAGAACATTCGCAGGGAACACGAAGATGAGATTCGGACACACCTGGGAGCACTAAGAGCTTTGCAAAATATCCGAGCAGATAAGGTGCTCACTCGCCTGTTGATAGAGTTTTGGGATCCTACTAAGGTGGTATTCCAGTTTGTCGGCTATGAGTTAGTACCGACATTGGAAGAAGTTACTAGTTTCATGGAGCTGCCATTCAATGGAAAGAAGCCAATACTACTTGTTACTATGCCCGGTTACAGGTTCTTGGATGCTTTAGGCTTGGCTAACAGCCAGGGTCTGAGAAATATCAAGGATGGATGAGTGAGCCTCGACCAGCTATTCGACAGGTTTGGACACCGTGAAATCTATGAGTGGTATTCGGGAGAGTTTCAGTATGACCAAGCAATGTGGGAGAGTCTCAGGCCTATCACCTTATCATTGGCACTGTTGGGATTATTGGTCTTCCCGCAGAGAAGGGGTTAATTCAACATCAACTTATTACCTGTGGTTCTGGAAACCTTTATGTGGCAACCTTCAAGCTACTTTGGTGTTGATGGCTCTAGCTAAGATGCTGAGGGCTTTGTCTGCATGTGCACGAGGGTATAATTTCTTTAAGGGTTATAACTTGATTCTTCAGATCTAGGCTACCGAACATTATTTCCAGCGAGAGGCCACCATTGACTACTTTTTGGGCGTCAACAACATGATCCGTAGCCATAGGATGAGATATTGGGTCTCCCCACATGGGCAAGAAGAGTGGAGGGAAATGCTGACCAACCTAAGTGGAGAATGGGTCAATTGAAAGCTATCATGGTTAGGTGGAAGTGCAATCTTAAGGACTCCCATTGGATCCCTGCAACTTCAGAGTAGAGGTGGCAAGTGAGCTGGGTCGGGCCTTAAACAGGCCTAACGGGCCGGTCTAGTAGGTCGCGGTCCCGGTCCTTAAATAAACGGGCTAAATGGTCTCGGGTTAAACGGTCTTTTTGTAGGAACCGGCTCGGGACCGGGCCCACGAACTCATGGTTCCGGACTAAACGGGCCGGGCCCGCGGTCCCAACGCTAAGCAGTGATTTTTTTGAAAAATTAAATAGAAATTAGAGAGAAAAAGATGTTAAAAAAATATCTAAGGCAATGCCTTGTAAATTTATTATAGAATTGTGACCTAATTTTTAATTCAAATTTAAAGACAAAAATATTGTAAAAAGATATTCAAAGCAATGCCTTGTAACAGTGTTAATTCCATTTTTGCCAATTCTCCCCGATCTTATGTTAATTCATAATATAAAATACCACCGGTATCAATGTTAATTCCCGG
This sequence comes from Nicotiana tomentosiformis, assembly GCF_000390325.3. Taxonomy (NCBI): domain Eukaryota; kingdom Viridiplantae; phylum Streptophyta; class Magnoliopsida; order Solanales; family Solanaceae; genus Nicotiana; species Nicotiana tomentosiformis. The sequence continues at coordinate 61,418,985 of NC_090815.1, read as the reverse complement.
TTGAAATTAATTTTTTACTATTTTTTGGAATAAAGTAAGCAATAGTAGCAAGTATAGAATAAAATTAGAGAGAGATTATGATAGATTAAAATTTTGTAAGAAAATAAAAGAATGACGGGGTATTTATAGTTGAAAATAGGGAAAAGTGTAATAATAAAAAGTTTGGGGTTAAAACTAAGTTGGGAGGGGGTGTTAGGGGGGGAGGAATTAAATGGCTATTTTTTAAACCTCCAACACCTATTTTTTTCAAAAGCCAAATGGCTATTTTTTTTTAAAAAAAAATCCGTTGGGCCTGATTGGCTCACCAAGGGTCTAATTCGGTCCTGGTCTCTTGGCGGGCCAAATGGGACCGGTCCTAACAGTTCCTAGTTAAGAACTGACCCACGAGCCCGGCACAAGCCCACCTCTAGCGGTCCTAACGATTTCAACCCACTTAGCCCGCGGGGCCGGCCCGAGCCACTTGTCACCCTTACTTCAGAGTTCACAAGGGTCTTGGGGACCCCGAGTAGTACTTGTGTCTGGGAGGGCATCTCAACCACAAAATAGATCCTACTCCTAAATACCATTAACCACTCACACTCACTCTTTCCTACAGGTTTAATTGCCAATGAGGCATTCACTGTGACAACTAATGTAGTAGCACACATATTCAAGTATATATGATTTCCACGGAAGTTATATAGAACACCATTATAAATATAAGATACCAGACTACATTATTGATTTTTTGAGGTCACAATCCAAATAAAAGAGTGTAGTCCACTGTCAATACTTTAAATTTGCATAAGAATACTCAAAGGAACCAACCACAGATGTAAACAAGGAGAGGCAAACAACAGTAGACAAGTTTAGAATATTAAATACTAAGTCAGGTGATTCAAGGGGTAGAAAAGACATATATATCTACCTTATTAATCCTAATGAGAGGTTCAAGTTTGCAGGAGTTCTTAATTGAATTCACATCACTTCAACAACTATTAGACTATATTCAGATCAATCAAAGGTTCACACACAAGTTAAATCCTCACTTCTATTAGATATATGGATTAGCAACCTTATCTAGAATTTCTAAAGACTATAAACAGAGATACTTATGTAGGTAGCAGGCCAATCTTAATCCTAATCCAAAGCTAATAACAAGATCACTCACCATTTCAAGTTCACAATCTCAGATTCACACACTAAGCTATTAAGAGTCAAGACATTCATATAAACACAGTATAGCATTCAAACAGGGCAGGCAAACATCAGTAAGTTTCCCTCAAGTTTAGTAGTCATGATAGTTAACTTATGTTCCCAATCCTATGTTGTTAACAAGGTTCAAGTTCTTCTTTATGTGATAATACAGTTCTAAGAGAGAAACATGAGAGTACTAGCCTGAATGTCTCTTGAAAGAAAGAAAAGCAAGGAGTATATTAACAGACAACTAGAAGCAAAGGCATGACAAGGGATATTTAAATACATACAAATGTTTTTTCCTAAAGGACTGCAAGGTTATAGAGTACAAAAGAAGAGCATATGATCTAGGATCAGATTATTTTGTTCATTATAAAGGTCTAAACCATAAGAAACAGGCAGCTTTGACATGTATTAGACAGATGTGGTTCCAGTGATAGACCAATCAACCCAGGTATGCAGGCAGGTGTGTCAACACAGGCATCATGATAAAGTTAAATTTTTTAGACAAGCTAACAAGATAGTTAATCCAAGAGATGATAAGGCAGCAAATATAACTCTTGAACAAACTCTAAAGGACAGTGAAGAACATAGTCTGAATTAGGCTAATAAACATGGTAACAACTGGCAGAATACATATAGAGTCATCACAATCTTTAAACTAACCACAAGAACTCATTAAGACTTAGTTTAATTACTTTTTAGAAGTTATTTACCCAATAGAGTCTATAAGTATAGCTAAGCAAGCACATGAACGTGAAAATTAACAGGAGACCTTTATACTGCTTTAAAGAGACATAGAATTACAGGACACACTTGAATAGCAAAGAAACTAACAACTAAACTGATAATCATGATAGCAGACTTGTGTTGAACCTCTAAGTGTACACAACTAAAATAGTACCAATATTATTAAGGTAGACAGATTGAGCATGGATCAACAATTGGTACTTCTAATACAATATCAGGACAGTTGACATAAAACTTTTAGCAAGGCACCAGAAGAGACTTAGGATCATAGCAATAGTATAACTTTGATAAAATCTATGTGGAGAATTATTAAATCCTTTTATTCACTACAGAGATTCAGCAAAAGCCTAGATTTGTTCAACTTAGAGAAATATTTAGCATTATTAAGTTCACGGGATAATCGACTAACACTAACATAATTTTAAATTATCAGGGAAAACAACTGGCTCATACAATGAAGATAACATCCAATGTTAAGGCATGATAAGCTAATTAGCATACATCATTAAATAGAGATAAACAACAAATACAATATAGTGAGCATGATTATAGCTCAAACAGTCAAAGAAAGAGAGGGGTCAGTACACACTAACCTTCCTCGGAGCAGGAAACCAAACTAAGTCTTTTATTTTTGCCTCTTAGGAACCAAAGTCTCAAACCTCGAACAATGAATGAATTCAGAGCCGGAAAAGAGAGAAAGCCAATGAGAAATCAGTTTAAAACCTAAGTTTTCAATTGTGAGGTGATTCTTAGTGTATATTGTTGTGTGTTCGTGTTAAGTCGTGTTAGGTGAGAGCATTGAATGCTCTATTTATAGTGTCATTCAATGACTAGGGTTCCAACAAATTTGAAACGGAGAGTTGAAGATGACGAATATCGGATGATGGAAGCAAAGCAAGTAAAATCAGAGAAAACAAAGGGAAAAATCATCAAAGGATTTTACTTGGGTGATTTACGAATCAGAATCCATCGGCTAAGACTCTAAAATACAGAGGTCACTGCGTTTGACCTCTGGGTAACGAATCCTTATGATGAAACTCTAAAACAACTCCATGCAGGCTCTGATTTGATAGAGCATAAGAGAAATCGAACGATTTGATGTTTCATTTTTAGCTAGGGTTTCGGATTTTAGGCGATTTGAATTTGAGTGATGATAGGGAAAATGAACCTGCTGGATTCGCGGATTCAGGAGGAAAAAGGGGTGATTTGAAGTTGATTTATTGACCTTGCACAGATTTGTGCAAGGTTTTGAGATTGATGGGGTTAGGGCAACTAAGAGAGTAGAGAGCAAAAAGAGAAAGGAGGGCGACTATTTTGGTGTAAATGATTTAGGGTTAGTAGGGAGTTGCAAGCCTAATGAACTATTGAACTTCCAACTTATAAAACCAATGCCGAAACACACCAAACCAACTCCGATTGACTTCAAATTTTACACACAAATCATAAATTACACAACGGACCTATTCCAACTTCTAGAACCAAAATCCAAGCTCGGTATCGACAAAGTCAACACTAGATCAAACTTCTCAACTTTTCAACTTTTGCCAATTCAAGCCAAAACGACCTACGAACCTCCAAATTAATATCCAGACATACTCCTAAGTCCAAAATCACCATACGAAGCTATCAGAACCATCAAAACTATATTTCGGAGTCGTTTACTCATAAGTCAACATCCGATCAAATCTTTAAACTTAAACTTCCAACCTTGGGACTAAGTGTCCCAATTTATTCCGTAACATCTCCGGAACCAAACCAACCACCCTAAAAAGTCACATAACCACAAATGAACATAGAATAAGCAATAAATAGGGGAATAAGGCTACAATACTCAAAACGATCGGCCGGGTCGTTACATTCTCCCCCCTAATCAAACGTTCGTCCTCGAACGGGTCTAGAATCATACCTGGAGTTTCAAATAGGTGTGGATAGCTACTCCGCATCTCCCGCTCGATCTCCCATGTATCCTCCTTGACTGGTTAACTCTCCACTGTACTTTCACTGAAGCTATATTTTTTGACCTCAACTGTCAAACCTGCCGATCCAAAATAGCCACCGACTCCACATCATAAGCCAAATCTCCATCTAACTGAACCGTGTTGAAGTCCAAAACATGTGACGGATCACCATAATACTTCCGGATCATGGAAACATGAAACATTGGGTGAACACTCGATAGACTAGGCGGCAATGCAAGCTTGTTGGCCACCTCTCCAATCCTCTCAAGCACCTCGAAAGGGCCAATATACCGACGGCTCAACTTGCCCTTCTTCCCGAACCTCATCACACCCTTCATGGGTGAAAATCTTAGCAATACCTTCTCTCTCACCATATAGGCAACATCATGAACCTTCCGATCGGCGTAACTCTTCTTTCTAGACTGTGTCGTGTGAAGCCAATCCTGGATCACCTTCACCTTCTCCAAGGTATCACGAACTAAATCAGTGCCTAACAACCTAGCCTCCGCCGATTCAAACAACCCAACTAGAGATCGACACCGCCTCCCATATAAGGCCTCATAAGGAGTCATCTGAATATTCAATTGGTAGCTATTGTGTTAGGAAAACTCTGCAAGCGGTAGGAACTTATCCCAAGAACCCCCGAAATCTGAATGGTGCGCTCGGACTGTCCGTCCGTCTGAGGGTGGAATGTTGTACTCAACTCAACTTGTGTGCCTAACTCTCACTGCACTGCTCTCCAAAACTGAAATGTGAACTGCGTGCCCCGATTAAAAATAATGGACACCGACACACCGTGAAGATGAGCAATATTGCTGATATAGATCTCAGCCAACCACTCCGAAGAATAGGTAGTTACCACCGGAATGAAATATTCAGGCTTAGTCAAACGGTCCACAATAACCCAAATAGCATCAAATTTCCCTAAAGTCCGTAGGAGTCCAACAACGAAGTCCATGGTGATATGCTCCTATTTCCACTCAGGAATCTCAAGCCTCCGAAGCAAACCCCCGACCTCTGATGCTCGTAGTTCACCCGCTGACATTTCAAGCACCGAGCCACAAACTCCACTATATCTTTCTTCATTATTCTCCACCAATAGTGCTACCTCAAATCCTGATACATCTTCGTGACACCCGGATGAATGGAATATCGCGAATTGTGGGCCTCCTCAAGAATCAACTCACGTAACCCATCCATATTGGGCACACAGATCCGACCCTGCATCCGCAACACCCCATCATCTCCAATAAAAACCTCCTCGGCATCACCGTGTTGTACCGCGTCCTTAAGGACAAGCAAATAAGGGTCATCATACTGACGCTCTCTGATGCGCTCAAATAAGGAAGACCGAGAAACCACGCAAGCTAGAACCCGACTAGGCTCCGAAACATCTAATCTCACAAAATGATTGGCCAAGGCTGAACATCTAATGCTAGCGGTCTCTCACCAACTGGAATAAATGCAAGGGTACCCATACTCACAGCCTTTCTACTCAAGACATCGACCACCACGTTGGCCTTTTCAGGATGATACAAAATGGTAATATCATAGTCTTTTAATAGCTATAACCATCTTTGCTGCCTCAAATTTAGATCATTTTGCTTGAAGAAGTGCTATAGACTCTGATGAACTGTAAATACCTCACAAGACACGCCGTAAAGATAATGACTCCAAGTCTTCAATGCATGGACAATGGCTACCAACTCTAAATCATGAATGAGGTAGTTCTTCTCATGGGGCTTCAACTGGCGTGAAGTATAAGCAATCACTCTACCCTGCTGCATCAAGACACACCCAATACCAATCTGAGAAATATCATAATACACTATATATGAACCCGATGATGAAGGTAAAAACTAGAACTAAGCTGTGGTCAAGGTAGTCTTAAGCTTCTGAAAGCTCTCCTCCCACTCATCCGACCACCTGAATGGGGCACCCTTCAGGGTCAACCTAGTCAAAGGTGCATTAATAGACGAGAAACCCTCCACGAAGCGGCTATAATATCCGACCAAGCCAAGAAAACTCTGAATCTCACTAGCTGAAGACAGTCTGGACCAACTTTGAACTTCCTCAATCTTCTTCAGATCTACCTTGATCCCCTCACTGAACACCACATGCCCCAAGAACGCCACAGAACCGAGCCAAAACTCACACTTGGGAGAATTTAGCATAAAGCTTCTCCTCTCTCAACGTCTGCAGTACAATCCTCAGATGCTGTGCAAGCTCCTCCTGGCTACGTGAGTACACCAGGATATCATCAATAAATACTATGACAAATGAATCAAGATATGGCTAGAATACACTGTTAATCAGATGTATGAATGTTACTAGGGCATTGGTCAGCCCAAAAGACATCACAGGAACTCGTAGTGACCATAGCGGGTTCTGAATGCCGTCTTTAGATTATCAGAATATCGAAACTTTAACTGGTAATACCCAGACCTCAAATCAATCTTAGAGAACACTCTAGCTCCCTAAAGCTGGTCAAATAAGTCATCAATGCGCTGCAAAGGATACTTGTTCTTAATTGTAACTTTGTTCAACTATCTATAATCAATGCACATCCGCATAGTACCATCCTTCTTTTTCACAAACAGAATCGATGCACTCCAAGGGTACACACTAGGCCTAATGAATCCCTTATCAAGAAGCTCTTGAAGCTGCTCTTTCAATTCCTTCAACTCTGTTGGTGCCATACAATACGGAGGAATAAAAATGGGCTGAGTGCCCGGAACCAAGTCGATACCAAAATCAATGACCCTGTCGGGTGACATGCCCGACAGGTCTGCATGAAACACGTCCGGAAGGTCTCGAACAACCGGAATAGAATCAATGGTAGGAGTATCAATACCAACATCCCTCACAAATGCCAAATATGCCAAACACCCCTTCCCAACCATCCGTTGGGCCTTCAAATATGAAATCACTCTACTGGGAACATAGTCAAAAGAACTTCTCCAATCAATCCTAGGCAATCCCAGAATCGACAGCGTCACGGTATTAGCGTGACTATCCAGAATAGCATGACATAGTGACAACCAATATATGCCTAGAATCACGTCGAAATCAACCATACTAAGCAGTAAAAGATCAAATCTCATCTCCAATCCCCCAATGGTCACTACACACGACCGATATACACGTTCCACAATAATATAATCACCCACCAGCGTAGACACATGAACAGGTGTAACTAAGGAATCACGGGGCATATCCAAATAACAAGCAAAATACGATGATACATATGAATAAGTGGAACCAGGGTCAAATAATATTGAAGCATCCCTATGGAACACTGAAACAATACATGTGATCACTGTGTCTGAAGCAATGGCCTCTGGCTTGGCGGGAAAAGCATAGCATCGAGCCGGACCACCACTTGATCGACCTCCCCCTCTAGGGCGACCTTTAGCATCCTGAGCCCCACCCCGATCTGGCTGAGCAGGTGGTGAAGTAACTGGTGCGGAAGTTATAGCCTGACCCCTATACTGAATTGGACCTCCCAAACGACGGGGACAATACCTCCACATATGTCCAAACTCTCCACACTCGAAGCAACTCCGATCCGTTGATGGCGACAGGGACTGAATCAGACCCCGAGAACCAGAATAACTACTAGAAAGACCTGGTACATATGAACCCTGAACTGATGGAGCACGAGATGAACTCTGTGCTGGGAGGGCACTGAGAGATGACTAACCCGGACAAGCACTGTATGAACCATGGCTAGCTGAAACACCTCGATGAGCCAAACGGGTCATCTGAGCGAGCCTATAAGGACGACCTCTATTGTGGTGGGACTGTTGTCCAGATGAGGCACTGGTGAAACAACATGAACCACGAGGCCTCTTGTCCTCAAGCTCCTGATTACGAACCTGCTCTAGGAGTCTAGCAATATCAACCACCTCGTCAAACCTCGCACCAGACGCAATCTCCCAAGTCATGACGAAGTGTAGTCCATAGTTGAGGCCATCAATGAACCTCCTAATCCTCTCCCTCTCTGTGGGAACCTACCATATCGCGTGACGAGCCAACTCTAAAAATCTCATCTCATACTGGGTCACTGACATACCCTCCTGGCGTAGCTGCTCAGACTGCCTATGCAACTCATCTCTACGAGTATATAGAACAAACTTTTCTAAGAAGAGGACTGAGAACTCGTGCTATGTAAGTGGTCCAGCACCGGCTTGCCTCCTCAACTCATAGGCCTCCCATCATCTGAAGGCTGCTCCCGACAACTGAAAAGTAGTAAATGAGACTCAACTTGTCTCCAAAATACCCGATGTGCGAAGGATCCCCTTGCTCCTGTCTAAGAAATACTGAGCATCCTCTGACTCAGCCCCACTGAGCTCTGGAGGCCTGAGCCTCCCAAACCACTCTAACCTTTTCTGTTCCTCATCACTCATAGGTGGACCAACCTGGGCCCGAAAAGCTGCAACCGGCTAGGCTGGTAGTACATCGGTGTCTGAACTCCCTGAACCACCTGCTCTAGAGTACGGGCGGTGGGAGTCTAAGTACCTCCCCCGGCCTGAGAAGTGGCTGGCGTGGCCGGAACTGAAACCGCCTGAGCAAGGCTAGTGCATACAGTCAATATCTGGGCCAAAGCCTCCTGAAGACCTGGAATCACAATGGGCACAACTGGTGCCTGAGATGGTCCCACCGGCTCAACCACATCTAGTATTTTCTCCTGAGTTGGAGCATCTGGTGGCTCCACAGGAGTTGCTCTAGCTGCAGTACGAGTTGTACCTCGGCTTTTACCGTAGCCCTAGCTGGTGGTGCTGGTGGTCGCCCGCCTGCTCCAGTCGCACGTGTCCTCACCATATGTGAGAGAATAGAATAACAGAAGTTTAGTTTCCGTAATCAACAAATCCGCTCGACAAGAATACAAGAAAGTGATGTTTCCTAATGGTTATGTAGCCTCTCAAAGATAAGCACAGACGTCTCCGTACCGATCCGCAAGACTCTACTAAACCTACTCATGAATCGTGAGACCTAAGTAACCTAGTGTTCTGATACAAGCTTGTCACGACGCCAAATCCCAACCTGTCTTGATGGCGCCTAACACATTACTAGGCAACCCGACAATCACATAACAATTATGCATTTGAGTTAAAAACATGATTTAATTAGTTCGACAAGGGAAAATCTCATAAATAGCTGATAAAGACAACTGCAAGTCAACTACAACAAATCCCAAAATCCTGGTGTCACCGAGTACATGAGCTACTAATTTCAATATAGTCTAAAACTCTAATACAGCTGTCTGAGAAAATAGACTAGTACTGAAAAAAATGAAAGGAAGGAGAGTCAAGGTCTGCGGGCGTCATAGCAGCTACCTCGAAGTCTCCGAGCAAGTACTAACACCAGATCTAGCAATCACCGCGTCCAGATGTACCTGGATCTGCGCAAGAAGTGCAGAGTATAGTATGAGTACAACCGACCCAATTTACTCAATAAGTAACAGTACTAATCTTAGGTTGAAAGTAGTGACGAGCTTAGAAAGATATAGTCCGAATCAAATAATAACAACACAGATATACCAAGATAATGACAGTAATAATTCAGAGAACTTCCATATTCAGCTCGTACACAATACAAAAATTTAGGCTTCCTTTCAAGTTCAACAATTTAAGCTCAATAATGATAAATATGTCAAGTACAGCTAGCATGAGAAATGTTACATTTCTATGCCTACATGTCAAATATGCATGTCAAATGTAATGCACCACAGTGATAATCCTAGGTACTTACACTCTCAGAGTACTCAATCTATCTGTCTCAAACTCCCACTCATCACACTCAATCACTCAGCATAGTACGGTACCTGCACTCACTGCTGGTATGTCAGACTCTGGAGGGGCGGATCCTACCCAAGCGCTAATATAAAGGCAATATGGCCTACTGCAGCGTGCATTCCGATCCCATAATAATAGATAACACGATAAGACCTATTGCAGCGTGCAGTCCGATCCCATAAATATCACTCACAATCCGGATCTCAGAAGGCCCCAACTTAGTCATCAATCTCTCTAGTCTCACGGGCTCACAAATCTCATACTATTCGGTCCGAACAATGATAATATGATATAATAGTAAATGATAACAGAGACTGAGATATGATATGAAAATGAATAAATATGACTGAGTACATAATTGTAACTTAAGAAAACAACTCAACATCATAAATGACCTCAATGTGTCCCAACAGAATAAGCATATAGCCTAAATATGATTTCTAACATGAATCACAACTTAATTACTCTAACACGTAGAAATTTCACAGATAGAAACAAGACTAGATAACTACACAATACCACAGAATCAACCGAGTCACAATTTTTACGGTGCACACCCACATGTCTGTCACCTAGCATGTGCGTCACCCTAACACTAACAATATAACACGTATTCCAAGGATTCATATCCTTACTACCAAGTTTAGAAGTATTACTTATCTCAAAGTGCGCAACTCAATGCTCCAACAAGCCCTTGCCTCGCAAATCGGCCTCGAAACTACTCGAATCTAGTCACATACAACTTAATATAATCAATACAAGCTATAGAAATCGATTCCATACGATAAAGCTAAGTTCTTTAACCAAATTTAAAAAGTCAACCCAAAAGGTCAACCCCAGTTCAACGCCTCAGAACCCGACAAAATTCATAAAATCCGAAAACCCATTCAATAACGAGTCCAACCATACCAAAATTATCCAATTCTGACCACAAATCGATCCCCAAACCCCCAATTCTTACTCTTCAATCCCTAGTCCAAATTCCCCCAAATTTCACCTTAAAAGCACATAAGCAGGGTGTAGAAATCAATGGGTATTCAATATTATTGGACAAAAGTGATTAAAAAAATAGCTTACATCCCTCACAAAAATCGCCCCTAGCCGAGCTCCACAAGCCAAAATATGAAATAATACTCTAACCCTCGTTTTGAAATTTAAATAGTTTGCCTAGTTGTCCTTCTTCGCGAACGCGAAAATTGCCTCGCGTTCGCGAAGCATAAAAATCCTCAGCTGCCAAATTCGTCTTACACGAATGCAAAACCTACCTTGCGAACGTGACGACCACTGGACCAATGACTACGCGAACGCAACCCGTCTCCCGTGAACGTGAAGGCTTGCATGCCCGGTGCCTAACCGGCCTCATCCTTCTACGCGAACGTGAGTCCCCTCTCGCGATCCCGATGCACAAACCGCTAGACCTTCGCGAATGCGTGGCCTCCTTCGCGAACACGAAGAAAAAAATCCTCCTTCCCCTGAACAACTCTACGCGAACGCGATCTCGTCATCGCGAACGCGATAAAGACAGCACCACACACCAGATCAGCAATCCTAAAAGGCAAAAACTCAATCTGAATCTCACCTGAGGCCCACGGGACCCAATTCAAACATACCAACACATCCTAAAACATCATACGAACTTAGTCGAAGCCTCAAATCACATCAAAAAATATCAAAATCACGAATCGCACACCAATTCAAGCCTAATAAACTATTGAACTTTCAACTTCTAAAACCAATGCCGAAACACACCAACCAACTCCGATTGACCTCAAATTTTTCACACAAGTCATAAATTACACAACGGGCCTATTTCAACTTCCAGAACCAAAATTCGAGCCCGGTATTAATAAAGTCAACTCTCGGTCAAACTTCTCAACTTTCCAAACCTTCAACTTTCCAACTTTCGCCAATTCAAGCCAAAACGATCTACAGACCTCCAAATTAATATCCGGACATACTACTAGGTCCAAAATCATCATATGAAGCTATCGAAACTATCAAAACTCCATTCCGGAGTCGTTTACTCATAAGTCAATATCCGGTCAACTCTTTCAACTTAAGCGTCCAATCTTGGGACTAAATGTCCCAATTCATTTTGAAACATCCCCAGAACAAAAATAACTACCCTGACAAGTCACATAATCACAAATGAACATAGAATAAGTAATAAATGGGGGAATGAGACTACAATACTCAAAACGATCGGCCAGTCGTTACAAACCACCCCGCAAGTCATAAAATAACAAACAACTTACGGGGAGCATCAAATAAGGGAAATAGGGCTCAAATACACAAAATAGTCGGTCAAGTCGTTATAACTTCTTCACACGTGCAAAAATAATGATCATGTTAATCGTTAACTAGATAGGGATGCAAAGCTTTTAAAAAGGTGACTGCACCTTAAAAGGCAGCGTGCCAGCGTACATATAGGTTGCCCGTAAACTCATCCAAACACATGGGCCATTTAAAATCTCTTCTTCTTTTTTTCATTTTGAAGGTGTTCCACAAATGTTTACTGTGTATAATATGATAAATATGTTTTGGGATTTTCTCTAGCTTCAATATATTCTTATTGCAATAGAAAACAGAAGGAATCACCACATCACATTCTAGTTGATAGTGATTTGGCTACATCATGTTTGTAATAATTCTCCTCCACTGGGACTAACTTTCCCACCAAAAGACCTTCGTTTCATCATCAATGGAATAGTGAAATCACCACAAGGTTTTAAACAAAGTCATAAGACAACTATTTATACAAGGTAAAACTGACATGGGCAAATAGGTACAAACAAGATTGGTATACACAGCTGATAGATACACAATATAAGTAACTCAAGTTCATTTTCAGAACTGAACATGAGACAAAAACATGAAGTTCGTGGCTGGACATAACTAACTCAAGTAACATCGTAGCGGTATATTTAGCGAGATTAGATTGATGTCCTACTTCACATTTGTTTTTCAAAATTATATCTAATAAATTTTTCTTTCATTGAAAAACATAAATTTATTTTATGTTACTAAAACAAAGTAAGTATAATTTAAGGAAAGAAGTATGATACTACCAATTGGAATGTCTCTAGAATTTGTCATTTCATCGAACCCTCTAATATTTTTGTGAATATTCAACAACCACCATAATTTCGAAAATACATATATGCTTCAAAGTATGAAAGGAACATAGCACTGTTTTCTTTTCGCCATTAAAGGCATCATTTAGATTCTTCAAAAACAAAATAACACAATATATATACGAATGTTGACAAATGGTTGGAAGAAGGTGGGGATAAGAAACTAGAATGTTTTTGGTTGTTTATTTCATTTGATATGTCTAAATTTTGATGGACAGGGTTATCCGACATATGTGGTGGTGAATCTAGTAGATAGCCGATAAAATTAGTCTAAGTGCATGCAAACTATCACCAGAGAAAAAAAACTAGAATGATTTTGTTCTTTGGTTCTTTTCCTTACAAGTTGAGCTTTATATAAGATTTACACGCTTGGTAATGATTCCCTGCCATTGTACTTTGATCTCATCCCATATCTGTTATTTGGAGGTCTATTTGCATTTCTCACGTGGACCGTTCAAATTAAATATTCTTTTCTTGAAAACATAGCTCAAGATCGAAGCTTCCTTGTTTGAAATTACTTTCCCTCTTTTGTGTGACGCCCATAATAATGGGCGGGCTAGCGAGAAAAGGTCAAGCAAGATTAGTAAGCGTCTAAGTTGACAAGCGTTTGAAGAAGTGGTGCTTATGTCGCCTAAGGTGAATCCAATACCATAATGAAAGAGAAAAGTGAAGAACTTTATAAGTCACAACTAGCACAAATTCACATAGTACGCGTGCTTATGGGCTCGTTAATAGAAAAGGTCAAGAGACAAATTCATAAGGTTTGTTGGGCCAAAGAGGACATTACGTGCTATGAACTTGGATCGTGACGTTTTGCCTGCCTTTAGAATCTTTTTTTTTCCTTTACCTCAGACGATCGTCATGAGAAATTAATCCACGCCTTTACAATCTAACTATGTTTATTATTTTATCGGAAACATTATTCAAATGACTTATTCTTTGTTTCTTAGCGAAACATCGTAAGCAAATGGTAGATAACGATGTCAACATTACACAAAACGTTGAGGCACAAGGAAATACGCCTCGACATGAAGATTCGATCAGTGATACCTGTAACGAGGAAGACGTAGACACGCCGGTCCATGGCGGGCAATATCCACGACACGTTCGAGAGGCAACTCCTGATGATGCTGAAGATGAGCACGTTGTGGAAATGCTGAGAATCCTAAGGGAGCAACAAAAGGCTATTATGGGCCATCTCTCGCGACAAGATCAGGTCATGATAGAGTTGAAGCAAGCTTTATTGGGTGCTTCCAATAACACGAATGGAAGAGGTATGGTTCCTCTCGGTGCTCCCGCAAGCCGAACAACACGAAGAGTTAATAACAACACCCCGAGGGTTGTGGTCGGCTTCGATAGGGCTGGGGTGAACAAAAGCGGATCTGGTAACAATAACTGGAATGATCCCTTTAAAACCAAACTCATGCGGTTTATGAGGGAAATAAATGCCCGAATGGATCAAATCTCAGGCGCACCACTAGGGTTGAAAGGACCGGACTCAAAGAAGTACACCCAGTTGCCGTTCAAACCAAGTGCGGCACCAGAGTTGATCCCGAAGAGGTTCAAAATGCCAGACGTACCGAAATATGATGGGACTTCGGATCCTCAGGAGTACATTACCACCTACACAATGGCGGTGAAAGAAAACGACTTAGCTCCGCACGAGATTGAGTAAGTCTTGCTGAAGAAGTCGGGGGAGACCCTCACAAAGAGGGCCCTAACATGGTATTCACTTCTACCCGAGCACTCAATAGATTGCTTCAAGATGCTCGCGGATTCCTTTATCAAGGCCCATGCCGGGGCCAGGAAGGTACATGCCTGAAAGGCGTCATATTCAGAATTGCGCAAGGAGAGTCCGAATTGCTACGAGAGTTCGTGACAAGATTTCAGAAGGAAAGGATGGTGCTACTGGTCATGCCAGACGAATGGGAAGCTGAGACATTTACTAAAGGGCTGAATCCGAGGAGTTCTGACGCTTTTCGAAAACTAAAAGAAAGTTTGCTCGCGTTCCAGGCAACAACATAGGCAGATGTCCACAACTGCTATGAATCGAAGATAAAAATAGAGGATGACAAGCTCGGTTTCCCGGCATCGATCAAGGGTCGGGACCAAGAGAAGAACAAGAAAAAGTTGAAAGATGATTTTGACACAGATTAATAGTCTTCTAGAGATCAGTTTTTGCCCTACGAAAGGCCGAAGGACGTGGTAGAGGTTTCCGGTCAGCGAATAGGTTTGCTACCGATAGGAGATCTGATCGTGGATGGAATAGCAAATCGTTGCAGGACAAAGATGTATCGGGCTCCAGGGATTCCACCTACCCCAGATTGTCTAAGTATAACTTCAATATCAATGTGGTAGAACTAGTATCGGCGATGAGGCACATTAAGGAAGCACAGTTCCCGAGGCCGATAAGATCCAACCCCAGTAAGAGGGATCCTAATCTATGGTGTGAGTATCATGGGACTAACAGCCACCGGATTGAGGACTACCTATGTCTGCGCGTGGAGGTGGCGACACTATTGAAAAACGGCCACCTTAGAGAGTTCTTAAGCGACCGGGCTAAGAATAACTATGGCCGCAATCGGGATAACGCGGAATCCTCAAAAGCAGGAGAATATCCTTTCTTTTCCCTTCATTTTTATTTTCGTACTTTTGTACTTGTGCTGCTTGGCACGTTTGTTATATAAAAGTGCTTTTTCATTTAAGCATTGCGCAAATTTTACTTTTTTGACTCGAGTTATGCAAGGCTTCGGATGCATTTTTCCCCGATGGCATTTGGATTCCGGACATAAATTCTTTCGGAACTAACCCTTTACTGTGAGGGTTTCATAAGAGAGGGCCCTCTTATGTTTACGGTGCTCTTGAAGAGGACATATCCTGTTCATTCCATCACTAATATTTGAAGTACTTGATTAACTTTCAAATGATAAAATTAATTCATCATTTGGACAAGAAGCAAGATAAAAATAAAAGAACTTTACTTTATTCCTTCTATTTTCAAAAGTACACAAGTATTTGTTGTGCTAAAAAGAAATTGCCATTACTTGTGGCTAATTTGTACAACTTATTTCTACGGGGGTTTTCCGCGTAGTCCCCGTTCCCGATGATACATCTTTGTTCCCGAATTTTGTAGTCCCGATTTATGCAGTAGTCATGTTGCAGTATTCTCATATCATCCCCCCCCCCCCCCCAGTGTTAGAATGTGAAGAATGCAAATTTGAAAGCTGGAAAGTCTCGTTCCTTTGATGATTCTACTAGTGAATGGTTAGATAATCTTTGATCTGATAGAAAGCTTCATTTCCTATTAGGAAATTTGCTACCGAGCAAAGGATTATCTAATCACCCCTAGTGGCTTGTAGAAATTGTGAATGGTCGGGTAGCCTTTTGAGCCACTTTCCTTAAAACTAAATCTCCTACTTTGAAATAACAAATATTGGCTCTTCGATTATAATATCTTTGCATTCTTTGTTTCTGGGCCGCCATCCTTATATGCTCCAAGTCCCTGCGATCGTCAAGCAGCTCCAATCTAGCTAGTAACGCTTCGTTGTTTGATTCTTCGTCCGCCCGGAAGTATCTCATGTTAGGTTCTCCCACTTCCACCAGGATCAGGGCTTCTGCTCCGTATACAAGAGAGAAAGTTGTCTCTCCCATGCTTGATTTGGCCGTTGTTCGGTACGCCCATAGCACTCCTAGTAACTCTTCGGGCCATTTGCCTTTGGCTGCTTCCGATCTCTTTTTGAGATTTTGAATAATTACCTTATTTGTCGATTCTGCTTGGCCGTTCGTGCTCGAGTGGTATGGTGAAGATGTGATTCTTTTGATTTTCAAGTCTTCAAGTAATTTGGTGACCTTTGCGCCTATAAATTGTGGCCCATCATCGCAGGATATTTCCTTTGGTATTCCGAACCTGCAAATTATATTCTCCCACCGGAAATCGACCACTTCGCGCTCGCCGATTTTCTGGAATGGACCTGCTTCAACCCACTTAGAGAAGTAATCAGTTAAAATCAAAACAAAACTTACCCTACGGGGAGTCGGCGGCAGCAGACCGACTATGTCCATCCCCCATCCGGGGCCAGTAATATCCTACCTTTACTAATTTTAACACTAACGAGTCCGCACGAGAGTAATTCCCACAGATTCCTTCGTGGACTTCTCTCATGACGTTATTGGCCTCGGAGGCTCCTAGACATCGGGCCAACGGGCGTTGGAAAGACTTTCTATACAATTGGCCTCTCTTGAAGAAGTAACGAGCTGCTTTGGTATGGAGTGCTGACGAGCTAAAAACACAACACAAAATTATGCTCGCTAGTCGAATATAGTATAGAAAATATCGTATCCACAGGGATTGGATTTAAAAAGTATTTTTGTAGCTTCTAGTTTTAATTTCTATCCAAGAAGATCAACAATTTAGAGTTGTGTGAATTAAAACTAAAATTTATTAAAAGTCTAAACTATTGGCTAATGACAATCACAATAAGAGTAAGCAAGAAGATATGAAAGGGAGAAAATAGGGGTTGATCAGATAGGTGTAAGATACTTGTTTGTGAATTAACTCTAGTTACTTCACTTCTATGGTTCAAGTGAGTCTCTCGAATTCACTCTATTATGTTCAAACATTCAGTAGAAACTATTCTCTCGATTAAGTCTCAACCTTACGATATGAACTAAGTTAAGCTTGGTGAAGATATGCAAGAATTCGTAGTGGACTGATCCTTAGGAAAACCTCTTTCGACTATCCTCCTAACTAGGTCTAAATATTAATTCAACTAGCCTCTTTCGATTACTAACAAGAATCAATGAATTCAACCAATAAGATAATGCAAAACATCACAAATTATGCCTATTTTGATTACATAAATAAGTGAATATATATGCAATAATAAAAACACCCAAAACGCTTCAATATATAAAACTAGAATTAATATCCACAAACAATTCTCAAAACACAAAATCCATCAATTCCTATGGAAGAATTACTCCATAAATATGGAGAAATTCATCACAATTAAGTTTAAGTCAAAGGAAAACATAAAACATCCAAACCCTTGTCTTGAGCGAGGATGAATGGTGCTCTTGCTTCTCCCTCTTCTCCTTAGCTTCCTTAGGTCTAAATTATGTCAAAAGTCCTCAGGCCCAAACAAGTACACCTTCTCCTACACAAAATAGGACACTTTTCCGGAGTTGTAGGTGCGCGGCCGCGCACCTGGAAGTGTGCTTGCACACTTGGCCGTGCACTTTTCACCCTATTCTGCCTCATATGCGCGCCCAATGCACGGCCGCGCACGTGGGTGGCGTTTTGTTGGGAATTTGGAAAAACATAAAACATGAAAATTATAGCCCTTTTAAATAGCTTTCCAAAGATTTATTGTAGAGCCCAAACGGAGTTCCGAGAGAAAAGTGATGTGCATTTTACTGGACACTGCGCAATATGCCTGCTTGATTCTTCGTTTTATTCCACTATCATCTGTTGATCCCCGAACACGATCCCGACTTAATCATTGGGCTTTTACTCAGATTTCAAAGCTCTCGACTAGCTTGAATTTACTCTATAACATCTACATAGATTGGAATCATCCTACAAGGTATAAAACACACACTTAGAGCAAAACACTAGCGATTAAAGCTCCAACTCAATTAAAGTGCAGTAAATTAGAGTGCGATAAGAGACTAAAACATGAGATTATAGCCTAACATAAACACCCCACCCTTAAACCATCGCTCGTCCTCGAGCAATCAAACTACACTTCTATAAGGCCGCATAAATTAAATTAAAAAAAAATTGCAAAGTAAAATAAACTAATGTTTCATGGTGCCGGACTAGGTTTCGTGAATATTCTTGTATATTTATGAAGTCGAGAAAACCATGCCGATCATCTCAGGGTAGTTCTGTAAACCCTACACCAGCACCAGTTATATGCAAAGTTTTCAATGTGTGAATTTTGGCTTGAATCAGTCATATTCGTAGGTCATGTAGTCTCTAGTGAGGGAATTAAGGTTGATCCTCATAAAATTTATGTCACGCCCTAAAACCGAGGAGCGCGACTAGCGCTCAATCGAGTGAACCCGATCGAGCAAGCCTGTTAGATTTCATTCTACCCAAACTTATCCACGAATAGAGATAATACATATTTTTATTAATTAAACGAAAATGTGTTCATGTATACAATAGTAATTCATTTTCAATAGTTTCATCATTTTTAAAGTCTCAAATGGACTAGTAATACAACCACAACATAACATAGTTTGTCTTTCCCCAGCACCAATACATAACCCACACTATATCTATGGAGCCTCTATAGATAAAGAATAGTACAATGATAATGCCGGCAACAAGGCCCTGGATATACCTCAAGCCAAATACACAAAGTACAAAAGATCATTGACCCCGGGATGAAGTGGGGCTCACCAAGTTAGCTGGGAAGGAGGTGTACTGCTATCACTGATCAATATCTCCTGCTGTGGAACAACTTGCATCCATTTAAAGATGCAGCGCCCCGGCAAAAGGGACGTTAGTACCGTCGAATAGCACTAGTATGTATAACTAAACACCCTCTCAATAGAATGACAAATAATATAAACAAGATTATCATAATATCAATGAAAGCCTTAATCAACATCAAACCTCAATTTAGGATCAAGACAGTGTTCAAATTAATTTTCATATCTCACATTGGGAGATTTTTATTATCGATATACCATTGTCCACAATACCATTATTCACAAAATTAGTACTACCATACTCTTAGCACGGAGTCCAATCACGACCCGATCTGCTAGGCTATCTCATCAGAAACATCAACCACAATTTCTCTCAATATCAATACCACCGTCTTTAACACGGAGTCCGATCACGACCCAATCGGCTAGGCTATCCATTAGGGACATCGACCACAATCACAATTTCAATTATAATTTCCAGCACAATCAACACTATGTGTGCGGCATGGTGTCCGATCACGACCCGACCGGCTAGACTGTCTTATTTGAAACATCAACCTTTTTATATCAATCATCACATTTCATATTACTTTCACATCTTTTCATTTTATTGGCACCAATGGCCATAATTACAAAATCATTCTTGGCACGTTGGCCATATTCAGTATTTCATGCTCACCTTATCATTTCAGATATCATTATCATCATCAACAACAAATACAATTCAAATCAAGGTATGTAGTACACATGTGAGCAATTTAGAGTCTAAGGCAAATAGAGATATTTCACAAAATTTGGCATAATAGCCTTCATTTGAACTTGACTAAAGTCGAAACATTATTAATGCACAACCCATATTTTAACACATCCTCAATTGGTAACATAACATGAATAAAGCATTTGGGATGCTTGTTGAACATATATCTTTCAACCCAATCTTACTCGGAATAGCCAGTTTCATAATGAATCACTCGGGACTTACATAATTTACATGAATATCGTGGGATTCAATTCTAAGAGAAGAGTTTAGCCAACATACCTCACTTGAGCTTCCTTACACTCTAAATATTCCGGAATTCTTAGCAACTTCAATCTATTTTAGAAATATAACAAATTGAACCTAAATTTGGAAGGTGATCATGGTTCTAGCTCATTTGAGCATTTTATCAAACACTTGGTATGCATAAGGTTTCAAGGTCCTTATTATGAAGGATTCCATCATCCCACAACCCAATCTTTACCATTTTTAGCTCAACAATCTTCCTACACCCTTTGATAACACATGCATATAAAATAAACAACCCTCATGCCTAGATATTATCTTGCTAATTATCCATTCCTACATAAAATTTGAAATTGAGAGTTAGGGTGTAGAATCTTACCTCTAGGATGAAGACCTAGTGAGTTTCCCTCCTTAATTTTCCAAAACTTGAGCAAGAATTGAAGAATAATTATTGAAGAATACCTTCTCACTCTAGGGCACTCTCTCTCACTCTAAAGTGTCAGATTATTGCTCAAAAATGGCCCAAAGAGTGTATTTAACGAAATAGAGTCGGGTTTTAAAAATCCAAAAATGGAGTTCCAGAACGGTTCTGCGGTCGCATATGCGACCGCATAGTGGTTATGCGGACCGCATATCCGTCGCATAATTGCTGACAAAATGATCAAACATCTGCCTGTGTATGCGGTCACTATGCGGTCCACATAACTATTATGCGGTCGCATAATGCACCGTATAATAGTTATGCGGTCGCATAGTCGACTGCATAGCTGCTGCCAGATTTTGCCCTCTCCTGCTCACTTCTGCGGCCATTATGCGTCCCGCAGAGTGATTATGCTGTCGCATAATGGACCGCATAAATACACTTTTCTGCCAAAAATTTTCTTTTACTTTTCGGTACATAGTTCAACCCAAAAAGTCCGAGTCGCGGTCCTCAACACGTAAGCCTAGTCTGGCACCATGAAACATTATTTTCTTTACAAATTTTACCGGGCTTTACACTTAAGTACTTCTAAATTTTTTGGGGTGTTACATTCTCCCTCGCTTAGGATCATTCGTCGTCGAATGAGGGTAAAAATTCGTCATTAGCATCTTATGCAACTCTGTTTGTTTTATACCACAAACTAGCAGCCCCAAATTTTGACTAACTCCCTAAATTTTTAAAAATTTCGGCAGAGTTTCCTTTGTAATTAGGCCTATCCACCTGTCAGAGAGCCCTAGAAACACATCCTAACAACATATACATATTGCAACGACATAACATAACACAAAACAACACCAACTGTGGCCTTATAAGCAATATATTTCCATAAAGGAACACCCTTAACGCCAATTGTTCAAATGATACAAAATTCATAAAAAGTAAGTCTTATAATTTTTTTCCTAGATCACAACTTTATAAATACATGGTCATTCAAACAAATAAGGATACGTTTTCTTCATTTCTTCCCCAGCCTCCTAAGTAGCCTCTTCAACCTGTTGGTTTCGCCACAACACTTTCACAGAGGTAATTTCTTTATTTATCAATTTTCGGACTTGCCAATCAATAATAGAAACCAGAATCTCTTCGTAAGTCAATTTCTCATTTACCTCAATAGTCTCAACCGGAACAATGAGTGTCGGATCTCCAACTACTTTCTTCAACATAGACACATGAAACACTGGGTGTACTAATGACATCTCAGGTGGTAGTTCAAGCTTGTATGCCACCTCACCGATCCTCTGAATAATTTTGTACGGTCCGACATACCTCAGACTCAATTTCCCTTTCTTATCAAATCGCATTACACCCTTTATGGGGGAAACTTTCAAGAATACCCAATCATCTTCTTGGAACTCTAAAACTCTATGACGAACATCCGAATAGGATTTCTGGGTTAGTACCCGTGAACATTGGAGGATCCAACTGGAGAAACCTGTTCACCCTAGAACCAGTAGAATCCCCTGGCTGACTGGAAGAAGTGGGTGCAACATTTGACCTCTGGGTCTGGAAAGCCACTATTTGAGCCAATATCTGTATGGCTCTCCTAAGATCAACATCAGAAACACCAGAATCAGAAGCTGGAACTGGAGGTGGAACTGGTATATCAGTTGGAGGAACTGTTGCACCTTCAGTATATGTAGGGACAGGTGCGGTCTGATCAGTTGTAGTAGAGTCAGGCAGTGTAGTAACTGGAGGAATATCCTCACTCCTTGGGTGCTCACCCGCATCATCAATTATACAATCAACTGTCACTCTTGGGGTGACATTGGCTCTTTGGCCAGTTCTTGCCTTCTTCTTAGGTGCCATGTACTAAAAATTAGAGCAACTCAGGAGTTAAAGGAGGAACAATCTTACAACCAGCTTTATCGCACGATCAGGAACATGAAAGAAGTGTATTATTCCTAAATGCCCATGTAGCATCCTAATTATAGATGTGGTCGACAACACACCGATAATAAGGACTCTACTAGACACGGCTCTGAGACATCCTAGGACACATTAAAATCTTAGGCTCTGATACCAAGTTTGTCACGCCCCACAACCGAGGAAAGCGACCGGCGCTCAACCGAGTGAACCCGACCGAGAAAGCCTGTTAGATTTTATTCTACCCAAACTCATCCACGAATAGAGATAATACATATTTTCATTAATTAGACGAAAATGTGTTCATGTATACAATACCAATTCATTTCTAATAGTTTCATCATTTTAAAAGTCTCAAATGGACTGGTAATACAACCACAACATAATATAGTTTGTCTTTTCCCAGCACCAATACATAACCCACACTATGTCTACGGAGACTCTATAGATAAAGAAGAGTATAATAATAATGCCGGCAATAAGGCCCCGGCTATACCTCAAACCGAATACACAAAGTACAAAAGATACATGACCCCGGGATGAAGTGGGGCTCACCAAGTCAGCTGGGAAGAAGGTGTACTGCTATCAGTGATCAATATCTCCTGCTGTGGAACCACCTGCATCTATTTAAAGATGCAGTGCCCCCGGCAAAAGGGATGTTAGTACCGTCGAATAGCACTAGTATGTATAACTAAACGTCCTCTCAATAGAATGACAAATAATACAAACAAGATTATCATAATATCAATGAAAGCCTTAATCAACATCAAACCTCAATTTAGGATCAAGACAGTGTTAAAATTAATTTCCATATCTCACATTGGGAGGTTTTTAGTATCGATATACCATTGTCCATAATACCATTATTCACAAAACCAGTACCGCCATACTCTTAGCACGGAGTCTGATCATGACCCGATCGACTATGCTATCTCATCAGAGACATCAACTACAATTTCTCTCAATATCAATACCATCGTCTTTAACACGGAGTCCGATCACGACCCGATCGGCTAGGCTATCCATTAGGAACATCGACCACAATCACAATTTCAATTATTATTTCAAGCACAATTACCACCATGTGTGCGGCGTGGTGTCCGATCACGACCCGACCGGCTAGGCTGTCTTATTTGAGACATCAACCTTTTTATATCAATCATCGCATTTCATATTACTTTCACATCTTTTCATTTTATTGGCACTAATGGCCATAATTATAAGATCATTCTTGGAACGTTGGCTATATTCAGTATTTCATGCTCACCTTATCAATTTCAAATATCATTATCTTCATCAACAAAAAATACAATTCAAATCAAGGTGTGTAGTACACATGTGAGCAATTTAGAGTCTAAGGCACATAGAGATATTTCACAAAATTTGGAATAATAGCCTTCATTTGAACTTGACTTAAAGTCGAAACATTATTAATACACAGCCCATATTTTAACACATCCTCAATTGGTAACATAACATGAATAAAGCATTTGGGATGCTTGTTGAACATATATCTTTCAACCCAATCTTACTCGGAATAGCCAGTTTCATAATGAATCACTCGGGACTTACATAATTTACATGAATATCGTGGGATTCAATTCTAAGAGAAGAGTTTAGCCAACATACCTCACTTGAGCTTCCTTACACTCTAAATGTTCCGGAATTCTTAGCAACTTCAATCTATTTTAGAAATATAACAAATTGAACCTAAATTAGGAAGATGATCATGGTTCTAGCTCACTTGAGCATTTTATCAAATACTAGGTGTGCATAAGGTTTCAAGGTCCTTATTATGAAGGATTCCATCATCCCACAACCCAATCTTTACCATTTTTAGCTCAACAATCTTCCTACACCCTTTGATAACACATGCATGTAAAATAAACAACCCTCATGCCTAGATATTATCTTGCTAATTATCCATTCCTACACAAAATTTGAAATTGAGAGTTAGGGTGTAGAATCTTACTTCTAGGATGAAGACCTAGTGAGTTTCTCTCCTTAATTTTCCAAAACTTGAGCAAGAATTGAAGAACAATTATTGAAGAACACCTTCTCACTCTAGGGCACTCTCTCTCACTCTAAAGTGTCAGATTATTGCTCAAAAATGGCCCAAAGAGTGTATTTAACGAAATAGGGTCGGGTTTTAAAAACCCAAAAAATGGAGCTCCGGAACGGTTGACAAAATGATCAAAAATTTGCCTATGTATGCGGTTACTATGCGGCCCGCATAACTGTTATACGGTCGCATTATGCACCACATAACAGTTATGCGGTTGCATAGTCGACTGCATAGCTGCGGCCAGATTTGGCCCTCTCCTGCTCACTTCTGCGGCCATTATGCGGCACGCAGAGTGATTATGCGATTGCATAATGGACTACATAAACGCACTTTTTCGTCAAAAAATTTCCTTTACTCTCCGATACATTGTTCAACCCAAAAAGTCTGAGCCGCGGTCCTCAACACGTAAGCCTAGTCCGGCACCATGAAATATTATTTTTTTTGCAAATTTTACCGGGCTTTACACTTAAGTACTTTGAAATTTTCCGGGATGTTACAATTTCAGCTGTGAAGAATTGGCCGAGGCCTACAACTCCAACAGAGATTCATAGTTTCTTAGGCTTAGCTGAATATTATAGAAAGTTTGTGGAGGGATTTTCTACTCTTGGCGACCATTAACTAAATTGATGCAGAAGGCAATTAAGTTCCAATGGTCAGATATTTGTGAAAAGAGTTTCCAAGAGTTGAAAGCAAGATTGACTATTGCACCGGTGTTGACTCTACCAGAGGGTATAGATGGGTTTGTGGTATATTGTGATGCTTCAAGAATTGGGCTTGGATGTGTATTAATGCAACATAGCAAGGTTATAGCTTATGCTTCTAGGCAACTCAAGAATCATGAAAAGAACTATCCAACACATGATTTAGAACTTGCCGCAGTGGTATTTGCATTGAAAATTTGGCGTCATTATTTATATGGGGTCCATGTGGATATATTCACGGACGATAAGAGCCTTCAATATATTTTCAATCAGAAGGAATTGAATCTGAGGCAGAGAAGATGGCTTGAGTTACTCAAGGACTACAACATTAATATTCTATATCATCCGGGAAAGGCCAATGTTGTGGAAGATGCTCTTAGCCGGAAATCCATGGGTAGTTTGGCTCACTTGGAGGCATATCAAAGGCCATTGGCCAAGGAATTTCACCGATTTTCTAGTTTGGGAGTTCGTCTTGCGGACTCTAGTGAAGGAGGGGTAATTGTGCAAAATAGGGCTAAATCATTGCTTGTTGTGGAAGTTAAAGAGAAGCAATACAACGATCCATTGTTGGTGCAATTAAAAAAGGGGATTCATAAACATAAGACCATGGCCTTTTCTCTTGGCATGGATGATGGTACACTAAGGCACCAAGGGCGACTATGTGTTCCAAATGTGAATGGTCTCCGTGAAAGAATTATGACTGAAGCTCACACTTCTAGGTATTCCGTGCACCCAGGTTCTACGAAAATGTATCATGATCTTAAGGAAGTCTATTGGTGGAATGATATGAAGAGGAATGTAGCGGAATTTGTGGCGAAGTGTACAAATTATCAGCAAGTGAAGGCCGAACACCAACGGCCCGGTGGGTTGGCACAGAACATAAAAATTCCAATGTGAAAGTGGAAAATGATTAATATGGACTTTGTGGTAGGATTACATCGTACTCCTCGTATGTTTGACTCGATTTGGGTGATTGTGGATCGACTCACGAAATCAGAACACTTCTTGCCGGTTAAGGCTACCGATACAGCAGAACAATATGCTTAGTTGTATATCAAAGAAATAGTCAGGTTGCTTGGCACCCCAGTTTCCATCATTTCTGATCGGGGATCACAATTCACTGCTAATTTTTGGAATAAAGTTTAGCAAGGTTTGGGTACTTAGGTGAATCTTAGTACAACCTTTCACCCACAGACTGACGGGCAGGCAGAGCGGGTAATTCAACCGCTTGAGGATATGTTACGCGCTTGTGTTCTAGACTTCAAAGGTAGCTGGGATGATCATTTACCACTCATAGAATTTGCATACAACAATAGCTATCATGCTAGCATTCAGATGGCACCGTTCGAGGCTTTATATAGTAGGAGATGTAGATCTCCCGTTGGATGGTTCGAAATTGGGGAAGTATAGTTGATAGGGCCAGACCTCGTGCATCAGGCTATGAAAAAAGTTAAAATCATTAAGGAGCAGTTGAAGACTGCTCAGAGTCGTCATAAATCCTATTCGGATATTCGTCGTAGGGATTTGGAGTTCAAAGAAGGTGATTGGGTATTCGTGAAAGTTTTCCCCATGAAAGGCGTAATGCGATTCAGTAAGAAAGGGAAATTGAGTCAGAGGTATGTCGGACCGTACAGAATCATTCAGAGGATCGGTGAGGTGGCGTACAATCTTGAGCTACCACCTGAAATGTCATTAGTGCACCCGGTATTTTATGTGTCTATGTTAAAGAAAGTAGTTGGAGACCCGACACTCATTGTTCCGGTTGAGACTATTGAGGTAAATGAGAAATTGACTTACGAAGAGATTCTGATTTCTATTATTGATGGACAAGTCCGAAAATTGAGAAATAAAGAAATTGCCTCCGTGAAAGTGTTATGGCAAAACCAACAGGTTGAATAGGCTACTAGGGAGGCCGAGGAAGAAATGAAGAAAAAGTATCCTTATTTATTTGAATAACCATGTAATTATGAGTTGTACCTTATGAAAATGCTAAGAGATACTTTCTATGGATTATGTATCATTTGTACAATTGGCGTTAAGGGTATTCCTTTCTGGTAATATATTGCTTGTGAGGCCACAGTTGGTGTTATTTTGTATTATGCTACATCGTTGGATTATGTATATATTTTAAGGATATGTTTCTGGGCTCTTTGACAGGTGGATAGACCTAGTTACAAGGGAAACTCTGGCGAATGTTTTGGGAATTTAGGGAGTTAGTCAAATTTAGGGCTGATGGTGTGTGGTATGAAAATTGAGTTGAATGCGATACTAATAAGAGATTTTTTCCCTCATTCGAGGACGAATGATCATAAGTGGGGGAGAATGTAAGTCCCCGTAAAAAAAATGTTTTTGCAAAGGAAAAAAATTAATATTTCATGGTGCCGGACTAGGCTTACGTGTTTGAGGATTGTAGAACAAGCTCGCCACGGCTCAGACTTTTTGGGTTGAACAATGCATTGGAAAGTAAAGGAAAAATTTTAGCAGCGAAATGCGTTTCTGCGGTCCATTATGCGACCATAGAATCACTCTACGGGCCGCATAATGGCCGCAGAAGTGAGGCAGGAGAGGGTCAGTTGGATGCCATTCTGCAGTCGACTATGCGATCGCAAAACTATTCTGCGGTTCATTATGCGACCGCAGAACAGGTCAGCGGGCCGCATAGTGACCGCAGACACAGACAGATTTTTTGTCGGTTCTGGACACCAATTATGCGACCGATATGCGGTCCGCATATCGATTATGCGATCGCATATGCAATCACAGACCTTGTTCCGCAGCTCCATTTTTGGGTTTTTATAACCCGACCCTACTTCGTTAAATGCACGTTTTGGGCCATTTTTGAGCTAAAATCTGACATTTTAGAGCGACAGAGAGTGCCCTAGAGTGAGAAGGTGTTCCTCAATAATTGTTCTTCAATTCTTGCTCAAATTTTGGAAGATTAAGAAGGGAAACTCACTAGGTCTTCATCCTAAAGGTAAGATTCTACACCCTAACCCTCAATTTCGAATTTTGTCTAGAAATGGATAATTAGCAAGATATTATTTGGGTATGAGAGTTGTTTATTTTACATGCATGTGCTATCAAGGGGTGTAGGAAGATTGTTGAGCTAAAAATGGTAAAGATTGGGTTATGGGATGATGGAATCCTCCATAAAAGGACCTTGAAACCTTAATGCACATCTAGTGTTTGATAAAATGCTCAAATGAGCTAGAACAATGAGCATCTTCCTAATTTTTGTTCAATTTGTTATATTTCTACAATAGATTGGAGTTGCTAAGAATTCCGGAATATTCTAGAGTTTAAGGAAGCTCAATTGAGGTATGTTGGCTAAACTATTCTCTTAGAATTGAATCTCACGATATTCATGTAAATTATGTAAGTTCCGAATGGTTCATTATAAAATTGGCTATTCCGAGTAAGATTGGGTTGAGAGATATATGTTCAACAAGTATCCCGAATGCTTTATTTATGTTATTTATCAATTGAGGATGTGTAAAAATATGGGTTGTGCATTAGATATGTTCGGCTTCAAGTCAAGTTCAAACGAAGGCTATTATGCCAAATTTTGTGAAGAATCTGTATGTGACATAGATCCTTAATTGCTCACATATGTACTACATGCCTTGATTTGAAATGTTATTGTTGTTGTTGATGACGTTGATGTTAGCAAGTGAAAAGGTGAGCATGAAACTCTAAATATGGCCAACGTGCCAAGAATGATTATATAATTATCGCCATTAGTGCCAATGAAATATAAAGATGTGAAAGAAGTATGAAATGCGATGATTGATATAAAAAGGTTGATGTCTCGAATAAGACAGCCTAGCCGATCAGGTCGTGATCGGACACCATGCCATACACATGGTGGTGATTGTGCTTAAAATTATAATTGAAATGGTGATTGTGGTCGATGTCCCTAATGGATAGCCTAACCGATCGGGTCGTGATCGGACTCCGTGATAAAGATGGTGGTATTACTATTGAGGGTAATTCTGGTTAATTTCTCTAATGAGATAGCCTAGCCGATCGGGCCATGATCGGACTCCGTATTGAGAGTACGGTGGCACTGGTAT
Organism: Nicotiana tomentosiformis; assembly: GCF_000390325.3. NCBI lineage: Eukaryota > Viridiplantae > Streptophyta > Magnoliopsida > Solanales > Solanaceae > Nicotiana > Nicotiana tomentosiformis. The sequence continues at coordinate 61,389,542 of NC_090815.1, read as the reverse complement.
TGTGGATAATGGTATATCTATACTAAAACAAATCTCCCAATATGAGATATGGAAATTAATTTGAACACTGTCTTGATCCTAAATTGAGGTTTGATGTTGATTAAGGCTTTCATTGATATTATGATATTCTTGTTTGTATTATTTGTTCTATTGAGAGGGTGTTTAGTTATACATAGTAGTGCTATTCGACGGTACTAACGTCCCTTTTGACGGAGGCGCTGCATCTTTAAATGGATGCAGGTGGTTCCACAGCAGGAGATATTAATCAGTGATAGCAGTACACCTTCTTCTCAGTTGACTTAGTGAGCCCCACCCCATCTCGGGGTCATGTATCTTTTGTACTTTGTGTATTCTGTTTGAGGTATAATCGGGGCCTTGTTTCCGGCATTATCATTATACTCTTATTTATCTATAGAGGCTCCGTAGACATAGTGTGGATTGTGTATTGGTGCTGGGAAAGTCAAAATATATTATGTTGTAGTTGTATTACTTGTCCATTTGAGACTTTAAAAATGATGAAACTATTGGTAATGAATTGGTATTGTAGACATGAACACCTTTTTATCTAGTTAATGAAAATATGTATTATCTGCATTCATGGATATAATACATATAGAAGGAAATCTAACAGGATTGTTCGGTCGGGTTCACTCGGTTGAGCGCCGGCCGCGCTCCTCAGTTTTGGGGCGTGACAACTTCATATCGACACGACCTTTTTAAACAACTCTCATAACACATCATACCAAGAATATTTAAAATAGACTAAGCACAATAGTGTAACATCTTCACCTCAATAATTGACTCACAAACACCACGCATTATTCACAACTTACTCACTTACTCTAACATAGAGGTCAACTACATTACCTTTCTTTCATGAATCAAGTGCCATCACACAACAAAATAGAGTACTTCCACACACAATAAAAATTAAGAACAATTAGGAACTCAAGATAGAAAGAATTCACTCACTCTCGAAAAAATATTCATATGCTACAAAAGATGAACCATAGGCTTGCCCGTAGTGTATTACTTTACTAATTCAAGCTCATTCAGTCAAGGATCACGTAGGACTTTAATTGGTTGTAATGTAGGTTGCGGGACGGGTAGGATATATTTAGATATAAGAGTGACTACACCTCCCTAAGTACTTTAATACATACAATGTCATTCAAAACCCCATACTTATGTCAAGCCAATACTCAACCTTCACATCAATATACATTAACTCCCAACTTCTTTAAGCACAAATATATCAAGAGTTACCACTTATCAAAGATCATTTTTCACAATCATACAACTACATAAATTTTTATTTTTCTTTTTCAATTCAAGTGACTCTTATTTTTTAAAACAATGCACCTCCTTCCTTATTTCAATAGTTCCACTCAAAATCCAAACCAACCACCCCACACTTCAACTTTTACAAAGTTCATATAATTTCAAGCGCTCAAGAGAGGTAAATGGTTCAAATAAATGGTCAATTCAAACAAATGGGGAAGGCTTGTAATGTGATTGCCAAAGAAACAGGATTACAGGATCAACGGGGTTAACTACGATACATAACAAGTTGGTGGGTAAACTATGTAGCTGGCTCAACAAAGAAACGCCTATATCGCTTCCAAGACTGAACAAAACTACTATTTCGCTTTGCAAACACACAGGGCAATTTCTAGACATCAAATACAATGCACATAATATACCAAACCTCACACGCATATGGCACATAACTCACTCAAGATTGGATCATCACAACACTCTAGTCAAAGCAGTTAAGTAAAGTTGAGATCAGACGATTTAAGGCACCCATACAAGAGTCAAAAACGGAGCCTAAGTATCACAACCAAAGCACTCACTATTCTCAAGACATGATCAAGTCAAGAGATATTGCTTTCATTTCAAATCATAGCACAAGGTTTTCCTACTTCTAAAAACAAAAACTAACTACACCTGGTTCAAACAAAACCCTTGGAAAAGAACCGCGGCACAAAGAAAAACCAAGAGGGAATTATTACACTAAATACAAAAGAAAATCTTTTTGCATTTTTCTTTCGACTTTAATCCCTCAAGAAACCCATCGAATGATATCCATCGTCGGAAAAAGTCGAAAATTCTAAAATTTTTGATTTTTTTTTCAATTTTTGTCTCTATCTCTATGCTACTCAAACTAGAAAACTAAAACTAACATACATACATGCATACATACATACATACATACAACATATCCCCCACCCCAAACTTTAAGTTGTGGCATGTCCCCATGACACATAATTAAAAAGCATAAGGTAAAGAAGACTTCCCTGAATTTTTTTCTTTTCCGAGAACTTATTAACTCCACCTCTAATTTTGAATTCATTCCTCGTTTTCGCTCCTTGGAATTCATTATGGAGCTTATTAAGCCCAATTCTTTTAAGGATACCTGCAAGATCCGCTATTTTCTTTCTTTCTTGTCCTCATCTTGAGCGGTGAATTGCTCGTTCATGATGATACTTAACTTGTTTCTACATTCTTTCACAGGATCAATCCATACATATTCCTATAAATCCCCAAAAATAAAATCCACATGATCAAGGTTAGAATAAGAAAATAAAGAAGAAAGATCAAGTGAATATTCTTCCGGTATGTCCAATACTATTTGTTTCTCATTCTCTTCTACCAAATGTTGCAAGTGTGGAAAGGTGGATTGGGGTTTGAACTCTTCTTTTGTTGCTTCACACTAAACCACAACCTTATTTTCAATCATCTCAGTTGAATCAGAGTCATCTTGAACATTGAAAATCTCTCTCTGTGGATGCTCATCCTCTTGGGTAGGCTCATTCTCACAGGGTATCTCCTCCATATCTTCACCATCACAACGTAATGAGCTTTCTGACAGTGTACTTATTATTTGAATTTCTTGCATTGTTAGGTTGTTCATGGCTTCATCATCTTGTGTAAATCTCTCTACCGACTTATTTATGAACTTATACAAGCTCTTCCAAACTACCATTCTCCCATTGAGATGGTTGTCTCACTTCGCTTCCACTCCAGTTATAATAAGGGTATTCATCCCAACCAGAGTCAAGATTGTGCCCATATGAATCCTCATACTTGTACGGACTAGAAACAGAGTGAGACTTTTCAAAATACGAACCATAGGAGGAATACATACCTTCTTGACAGTCAACCCATAGATGATTTTTACCCCATTTAAAACACATAGCAGACCGCTGATAATATTTAGCTGCTAACTCTTCAACTGTTTTCTTAGGCTGGTTGCACTCTATCTACAACATTTAGAGTTCAATATCTATAGTATCTTCTCAAACTTATTAGGAACTACAAAACACATCTTGAAAATAATTTAACTAATAAAGAAAATAAAATAAAAAAGGAAAAAGAAAAGAAAAGAAAACTAAAACCTAATTCCTGAATTATCACTACAAACTATTTCAAACACTATTGATTGCCAGTCCCCGGCAATTGCGCCAAACTTTGACGAGCTAAAAATACAACACAAAATTATGTTCGCTAGTCGAATATAGTATAGAAAATATCGTATCCACAGGGATTGGATTTAAACAGTGTTTTTGTAGCTTCTAGTTTTAATTGCTATCCAAGATGATCAACAATTTAGAGTTGTGTGATTTAAAATTAAAATTTACTAAAAGTCTAAACTATTGGCTAATGACGATCACAACAAGAGTAAGCAAGAAGATATCAAAGGGAGAAAATAGGGGTTGATTGGATAGGTGTAAGATACTTGTTTGGGAATTAACTCTAGTTATTTCACTTCTATGGTTCAAGTGGGTCTCTCAAATTTACTCTATTATGTTCAAACATTTAGTAGAAACTCCTCTCTTGATTAAGTCTCAACCTTACAATATGAACTAAGTTAAGCTTAGTGAAGATATGCAAGAATTCGTAGTGGATTGATCCTTTCGATTATCCTCCTAACTAGGTCTAAACATTAATTCAACTAGCCTCTTTCGATTACTAACAAGAATCAATGAATTCAACCAATAAGATAATGCAAAACATCACAAATTATGCCTCTTTCGATTACATAAATAAGTAAATATATATGCAACAATAAAAACACCCAAAACGCTTCAATACATAAAACTAGAGTTAATATCCATAAACAATTCTCAAAACACCAAATCCATCAACTCCTAAGGAAGTATTACTCCATGGATATGGAGAAATTCATCACAATTAAGTTTAAGTCAAAGGAAACCATAAAAAATCTAAACCCTTGACTTGAGTGAGGATGAATGGTGAAATCCTTGTGCTCTTGCTTCTCCCTCTTCTCCTTAGCTTGCATAGGTCTAAATTATGTCAAAAGTCCTCAAAATACCATTTTTCATGTATATATACCAAGTAAGGTCGGGTCCAAACAAATACTCCTTCTCCTATGCAAAATAGGACACTTTTTCGAAGTTGGACGTGCGCGGCCGTGCACCTGGAAGTGTGCCCGCGCACTTGGCCGCGCACTTTTCACCCTATTCTGCCTCATATGCGTGCGCCCAGTGCGTGGCCGCATACTTGGGTGGCGTTCTGTTGAGAGTTTGGGAAAATGCAAAACATAAAAATTGCATCCCTTTCAAATATCTTTCCAACGCTATATTGTGTAGCCCAAACGGAGTTCCGAGCGAAAAGTTATGTGCATTTTACTGGACACTGTGCAATATGGCTGCTCGATTATTCGTTTCGTTCCACTATCATCCGTTGATCCCCGAACACGATCCTAACTTAATACTTGGGCTTTTGCTCAAACTTCAAAGCTCTCGACTAGCTTGAATTCATTCCATAACATCTACATAGATCGAATCACTCCTACAAGGCATAAAATATACAATTAGTGCAAAATACTAGTTATTAAAGCTCTAACTCAATTAAAGTGCAGTTAGAGTGCAATAAGCAACTAAAATATGAGATTATAACCTACCATCAAGTACTCGGGATGCCTTTGGATCTTCCGGAAGTTTTTCATACTCAAGATGGTCGATGATCTCATTTCTCCAGTCCCAGACCAAATTGGTCGCATTTACTTCATAATAACCATCCACATACAATAGCGTATACATAAGTTGCATGACCGTACCGGAGTATGATCCCTTTATTTCAGTGGACGAGCCCAGATTGGCCATTACATCTGCTTCCACGTTTTCTTCTCTTGGGATGTGGGTGATTGCCCATTCCCTGAACTATGCAACCAAAGTCTGGACTTTCACTACATATTGTTGCATGCGTTCCTCTTTGGTGTCGAAGATCCCGTATACCTGATTTACTACTAGTTAGGAATCACATTTGATTTCAATGACCTCGGAGTCCAGTCCCCGGGCTAGTTCAAGTCCTGCAACTAAAGCCTCATACTCGGCTTCATTGTTAGTCAGGGAATAATTCTTATGGCATGCCTCAGGGTTTCTCCCGAGGGGGTAATTACTACTACCCCAAGCCTGGACCCTTTCACGTTGGAAGCTCCGTCCGTGAATAAGGTCCAGACTCCTGATGGTGTTTCCGACAACATCACTGCTTCCTTGGTGACCAAAGGCAGTAACTCGGGACTAAAATTGGCCACGAAGTCGGCCAAAACTTATGATTTGATCGCAGTCCTGGGTTTATACTCTATGTCAAATTCACTTATTTAAACTACAAGTTTGGCTAGTCGACCTGTTAATTCAGGTTTATGAAGGATATTTCATAGGGGAAAGGTTGTCACCACGGCTATCAGTTGAATTGAAAATAAGGCCTAAGCTTTCGAGCGGTGATTACGAGAGCTAAGGACAATTTTTCAAGGTGTGGGTAGCAAGTTTCCGCTCCCGTTAAAGTTTTACTAACATAATAAATAAGAGATTTCGTACCTTCATCTTCACGGACTAAAATGGAACTTACCTCTACCTCTAAGACCACTAAGTAAATTAGCAATTGTTCGCCTTCCTCCATCTTAGATAGTAACGGAGGGTTCGATAAATACATTTTTAAATCTTTCAAAACCTGGTGGCATTCCGGAGTCCATTTGAAGTTGTTCTTCTTTCTCTGAAGTGGGAAGAAGTGATAGAATTTTTTTGAAGACCGGAAAATGAACCTGCATTAAGTGGTCAGTCTTCCAGTCAACCTTTGAACCTCTTTCACATTTGATCGCTGGTCGGGGATGTCCTCAATGGCTTTGATTTTATCGGGATTGACCTCGATCCCCCTTTGTGACACCAGGAAACCCAAGAACTTACTGGAGCTAATTCCAGTCATCCGGGTTCATTTTGATTTGGTTGTACCCGGAATAGGCATCGAGGAAACTCATCAACTCGTGCCCGGTCGTCGCATCAATAATTTGATCAATGTTGGCAAAGGGAATGAGTCTTTTGGGCATGCCTTATTCAGATCCTTATAATCTACGCATATGCGAAATTTATTATTCTTTTTTGGAACTACTACTATATTAGCTAACCATTCGGGATACTTTACCTCCCGGATTGAACTCGATATCAAGCAATCGAGTTACCTCTTCTTTGAGAAACATGTTTCTGACCTCAGCAATAGGGCGTTTCTTCTGCCTAACCAGAGTGATGTTAGGATCTAGGCTTAACTTGTGCATGGCTACCTCTGGCGGAATACCTGTTATATCTGCATGCGACTACACAAAATAGTCAACCTTAAATTTAAGAAATTCTATAAATCATGACCTAAGCTCGGGGTTTAATCCTGTCCCCAAGTGGAACTTCCTCTCTAAGAACTTTTTGAACAATGCAACTTGTTCGAGCTCTTCTAATGTGGATTAGGTTGCGTCCGTTTTTCTGGTACCAGGAAATATCTTGGTACCTGATGGGATTCCGACCACTCCTCCCCTCTCCCCCTTGTCGACTTCGTTTGGCTCGGGAGCAGGCGTCGACTCCTGTAATTGCTATGCCGCATGTTACTTCCCTTTACTAGTAGAAATCGAGATTGCGTTCATCTCCCTTGCCACCGATTGATCCTCTCTTATTTCTTTAATCCTCTCTGGGGTTGGGAATTTTAGAAGTTGATAGTATGTTGATGGCACAACCTTCATCTCGTGTAGCAATGGCCTTTCATGAATAATGTTATAGCTTATTTCATTGTCTACTACTTCAAACAAGGTCATCTTTATGACCCCTTCAACATTTGCCGACAGCAGGATCTCCCCTCGGGTTGTCACACTTGCCAAGTTGAACCCAGCAAGGAGTTTGTGGCCGGAATGATGCTTCTAATTAGCTTGGCTTGCTCTAGCACTCTCCATTGAATAATATTGGCTGAACATCCTGGGTCCACCAAAACACGTTTAATTTTAAAATCTAAAACATTAAGAGAAATTACCAGGGAATCATTATGTGGTAGTAGGAGTCCATCTCCGTCCTCCTCCGTAAAGGTGATATCATCCTTGGCGACTTCCCTGAGTCTTTTGCTATGGGTCACTGATACCTTTGCCTTTTTCACTGCCGAAAAAGTTACACTATTAATCTCGTTCCCCCCAAAAATCATGTTGATCGTTAGATGAAATGAAGTAAGAATGCTTTGAAGAAGAAGGTTAAAGAAGAGTGAAAGCAAGAGAGAGTTAAGTAAGAAAAGTTGAGAGAGTTCGAAATATTGTGAAGTGTAAAAGAAAAAGAATAAGGATTATAAGTAAAGGAATAGGCGGCTAAAATCATGGCCATGATTACCTCGAGAACCGGCGAAAGTATTGCTAAATCGTGGAGTGACGCGTGTTCGAGACATTAAATGTGGAGAGACGTATGTCTAATCAAGCGTCAGAAACTTTTCAGAGAAGATCAGAAAATTTTCTGCCAAGAAAGGTATCTTCATCAACTTCCCGATGATACAAAGATGTGCCACCGAAAAGCAGGGAGACTATCTGTATAGGGTAAAAGCGGTTCGTATTAAATACTCGTATGATAGAGCGACACGTGGAACCGGAGACAGACGGAAAGCAAGACAGGTGGAAACCAAGACCGGGGGAAGCAGCTTTGGGTGGCACCGGGAAGCCCCCGAATGGAATATTGCTAATGAAGAAGACAAACGAATGACTGCCATCCGATAGCATTCAATGAAGAATATTTTACAGTATTAAATACACAGTCCGTAATAGAGAATTTTGGCATTCATAGCGTGTCGTTACATATTTTTCAATGGCCCCCATAATTGTCATTTAAGAGGGGCTTGATCCTAGGACCTTGTTCCCTATGTGCAACTATAAATAGTGATTTCAATAGCCATTATAAGGGCAGGAATTTTCTGAAAAAACTTATGCTACACATTATTCTAAACTTAATAATACTTTATTTCTCGTTTATTGATATTCTTATTATTGCCTTCGGAAGCTCTGCTCCCGGAACCAAGCTATCTGCTGTCTTATCTCGATTTCAATGCTAAGTCTTGTATTTTTATATCATTTTGGGATCAAATCGATTCGCTTATCTATAAATCACGTACAAATTCAACTGTAACTTTTTACGGGTAAAC